>NW_022721637.1:268185-365817 GCF_011630105.1 Anneissia japonica | reverse complement strand
TACCCTAATATTTATTTTAGAATTTCAATAAAATTCAGGTATGAAAAACAAATATGTTTGTTACTTAAGTTTTAGTATAAAAATAATTTATGTAAAATAATCCACGTAAAATTTGTGTTTGATATTTACCGATAAAATGTGCACTAGTATACATCGAGTAATATAGATTTGAACAAAATAAAACGTCTTACCTGTTCCTCGAAACGTAAATTACAATCAGATAAATAATATTTTTGAGTTCAGTAATATTGTATAAATCCTGTTGGTCGGTAAATATCGGTAAATATCCCTTGTAGTTGTTTGTCAACAAATTCAGTTGTTTATTATTAATACGAGTAGTGCTCCATAGAGACTACTTACGAGTAATATCCAGGCAGGAGCCGTTCTGTCTACGAATTGAGCCCTGCCTATCGTGCGTGTTCCCCTGTTTAACTTTGCTATATACTGTCCGAGCGAGCAGTGGGAAGTTCTACAATTTGCCAATCATGCGAACCGTCCTTCGCACATGGCTGTTTCAACGCACACGTCATTTCGGCCGTCGGGGTGACTTTTGTCGTACCTTTGATGGCTTTCCGGGCACATAACTACAAAATTATTTGCACGGGAACAGTTCGCGGTAAATGTACAGCTCTATTTTCAGTAGAAATCAGCCTCTGCTACTGAATAGATTAGAGTGTTCTGAAGTAAGTTTTAGGTTCAAAACTTGGGGAGAAATTAGTTCCGCGTGTTGTTTCGTAATTATTGATGCCTGGGGAAAATGTTTGTCAGAAGAACTGAAAGTTTTCATAATAAAAAACATATACACTTAATTTTACTCGATAAAAAGTATACATTTAGCGTTTAATTAAAACTTCTATAAATTATTGAACACTTTGTTTTCGGGGTTCTCTCTGGATTATAGGCCTATTCAAGTAATATGACCTATTAGTGTTCAACCGAAAATCTAAACGGGTTAACATATTTCTCAGCGTATTAATATCCAGGCTTTAATTAGCTAATACGGTAATCAATATATGAATGTTCGTGAAAACATAGTATAATGTTTGAATCTTTCTCTCATTGGAAATAATACAGTATCTTTTTATTTAAGCAAGTCAATATCAATTGGGAATTTGATTAGCTTACTCTGATTTTACCGCGCACTAACTTAATACCTATCTTAGTACTGGTATATTATTGTTTTACATAGCACGTTGTGATAATAATTACAGGCTAAAATAAATTTTGGTTAGGCCTATATTTCGTTTACACCATAACTAGGCCTACCAGTGTCGTTCAATGGATCTACTGCACATCTCATGACCAAACTTTTTGACCACTCCGTCTATCATCAATAAATCAATGTAACATTTACTTTGCTCGCGTTGCCCCCGAAACGTGGTTAATACTACATTTACTGTATAGTGGAATCTTGATTACCGTATTGTACAGGTATTCAGTACTGATCAAGTGGCAGGGTGATATTAACCGGAGCTTCCGGTTGGTCAATAACCCTCGGGGTTGTTATTCTATGCGGGGAACCATCAAATGCGAAGGTATGTATCAGCTACATTGATAATTTAATAGAGGTACAGGTGTTACAGACAGGTAGTAGGCATACCTGGCGCAATGTTGTCGAATGCGCTAAGCGAAACCCAGATAATGAACTGGGTTCACAGAAATGAGGAAAACTATGAACGGTGTAGGCTATGTTAATACCAATTTTTTTTTACAGACATTTAAATATCAACTTACTGAAACGAATTACGGAAAATCACACATTAGAGGTGGAATATATTGTCAAGCGCTAAAGCAACGATGAGCGCACAAACGACATGCATTATTGGCGAGCGCTAATATGGCAGCCGGAGACATAGGCCTATATGACAGGAAATATAAATGTAAACTAAGACGATTTTGTAAATTAATGATACATTTAAATGTGTACATTAGTCATTCAATTAAGATTATAATTCAGAACATATGCTACTAAATCATTTCTCGGTATTCCTAAATATCAAACAGCGCAAAAGAATCATCGCAGAGTTTCCATCAACCCGATAGCATCACTGCAAAATGCCTAACTTATTGAATATTGTATCAAAAGTGGCCTGAGGCAAGACACAAAATATATTTTCAAGGCCTAATATTATCACAGAATATCGTAGTATATATTGAAGTTTAGGCCAAAGGGTCCGGAGGCATTGGAAACTTATAAATATTGGCGTAGGTCCTATTATTTTGTTTTGTACTAGTAGCAATTGTAATTTTACAATCCCTTCTTACTACTAAGAATATTTAGTAATTTTGAATTACATTATTTTTATATTTAATCATCCTCTCATTTTGGTCACTATTACTAAACACTTAAAAAAAAATAATAAAAAATATATCCAGCAACGCTCCAATAATTCGCTTTTCTTAGGTACATAACGCGTTATATTATACTGTGCCTATTATTATAGGCCTATACTTGAACAAAACAGTTGGCCTATCCGTTTTTATAAATATATCTATATTGTGCTATAGACCAACACTCAGGCCATTAATATCTCTACGGAGACAAATTTAAATGCCAGGTTTACAATAGCTCCGTATGGGCCAATTTAACCAACTTATAACATAAAATAATTGTCTAAAGTAAATATATACAATTTTCGTCTCAATAATTAAACGGCATCTTTATAGCTTAGGGGGCGCTGTACTTAATTTTATGGTTGTCGCAACTTGGAATTCCTAAGTCTTTTTGCGTTTCAATCGATTTTAGATCGTACTTATAGTATCGACCGGACAGATTAGTATACCGAAATGTTAGTATTATTATATATGGAAAATAGAACCAAGATGATAATGATGGTAATGACGACGACGCGAAGACAACGACGAAGACAATGGTGGCGAATGATAGTGATGAAAATGACGATGATGATAATAGAGTAGACGACGATGACAATAATTATAACCCCAGTAAGTAACAATAATATGCAACAAGATTTCTAAGCGCTTCACATCATTACACTGGTCAATGGATCAAAGCAGTAAACAGCGTGAAATGTGTGTGAGTACCCACTTGTACTCCTGTAGGTAAAGTTTACAAGCGAAATCACAGCGAGAGATTGAACCTCCAACCTCAAGGTTGAGAAGAACCTCAACTGCTGCGCCAAATCTCCAATTACTGAATGAGGACGAATACCACCGAAAGGGGAGGGGTAACTCTTTTCAACAGGAGACCTGTCCTCCAACCCCCCTCCCCCCACCACCACCACTGGCGCCCCACTGGTTATGATGATGATATTGATGATGATCATCATCACGGCAATGATAATAATAATGATGATGATGAGGGTGAGGATGAGGACGTTGAACATTATGTTCTATAAGAAACTGGCAGATCAACGAAGTTAAATAAGGTATGAGGGCGCTGTTCATTTTTACCTTAAATTTTACATCTTGGCTTGAGCTAAAGCCCAACCGAATTATCGTATCATAACGATTGGTAAATTAAATTGAACTTGTTAGTGAAAGACATAGGCCTACTAAGTTAACACGAGAAGTATTTTTATATTTAATAACATTTGGATGTAGGCTTATGTTACATTGTTGTGCTTTGTTTTGTGAGTGTTGTTGTTTGTTTCAGCTTATCTTTATCTTTGTTAGTTTGACGCAATTCAGTGCAGTTCTGCAATGTCAAATGTTATTTTTTTAATAATAAACCAGAATGAATGAAAAAACAAAAGTAGTGAATTTTAATGTTGTTGTGCCCCAATATACAGTAAGTAAAATGAATGCTTCTTATAAGGTAGCTGGCGCTAATGTCTGGAACCAATTACCAGCTGATATTCTCTCTCTCAACTCATTTAAATCTATAAATATATAATCTAAGTCCTTTTTCTTGAAGTATCGTATTGTATTATTTTTCTCTGACAATACCACAGCGAAAAACAGGTTTATACTTGATTGTGAAATCCTGTATAATTTTTTTTCCTAGCAATGGCATAGGCCCTATCTCTAAATAGTACTACAAATATGAAGACGGAATATGTCACGAAAATGGATCAACTGTGTCATTAAAGATAATATAATATAAATTTGCTTGACACAAATTGTTTTCCGTCTCTTCTTGTAAGTTAACTGTTTACTTGATTCAACTATGAGCAACTAAAGTATTTAATAGTGTGGTTTTATCGTGCCAAGTATTGTATGTTAGCTTTGTACCTGACTTATGAATGACATTACCCTCAGCAAAGTCATTTTATTTCGTAACTCTGATTTGTTCGTAATTTTAGGTCTGTATGATTCAAGTCACAAAACCACACTTTAAAAGCCCTACCACCATGATTATAGCGTACGATGAGTCAACGTGAGGTACGCTAAAACAAAATCTTAATAGGCCTAAAAACGTTTTACAATTAAGTGAAAGTAAACTTGACCGCAAAATACTGTTTAACATCAGTAGCGTTACGTTGTTTGTTTAATGTTTCTCGACACGTCTGCTAGTCTAAATGATGTTTTCTCGCATGATTTCGCAGTGTGTACTGTGTAGTGCGAGTTTAGATCGGCCTTGTATTGTATTTTCTATACAGGTTTAAACAAGGGGGGGGGGTGGCGCCAGCGTCGGAGGGAGCTGCCCCCTCTTCCTCCCGTTGGAGAGGAAAACGATAATTCTTCGGGGAGAAAACAAATTATGTATTTTCTACATATTAGTAGACTCTAAAATCGATTAAATAAACCTGAAACCCCTAAAGTGTAATATTTTTCGGGGTTTTTTCTCCCCTGCAACACAAACGATTTTGAGCGACACCTGTGAAAAATCACAATTTCCGATTCAAACAATGTCGGCAGTGGTGTATATAGGATGCGCACACCCGCCCCATTCGCCACCTCCCTTCCCCCACCCCCATTAAAAATGTCCGAATCAAACAAAGTAGTTAAAACTCATCTCATATCACCTTATTTTTGTGACCTAGCGCAGCCTCACTTAATCATCGAGTACCCCACTCCACCTCCGCATCCCCCACCTATGTCAAGACCCTAGATACGGCACTAAATGCCGGTATCGTCGGATCCCCTTCATCTTCACGAAGTGTTTCATCCTGGTCCTACAACAAGGCTGCTCACAAGCATGACGCTCACTGTCGTGTTTGCATACGGCTCATTTATGCCCTGGGGTAGGCCCAACTTTACATGGCTCACTGCATGGAAACATAATGTAATCAAAAAGCATAGAGTGAATGTGTTAAATGAGTGCTAGAATGTTAATGGCCTAAAATGTTTATTCAAACAGCAAAGGAAATGCATTCTATAAACATATTGATCGCTCAAGCATTTTATTTAATTAATAATATCCTCCAAGTAAATAGCATTTGTTATATTAATATAGGAAATTCTCAATTTTTGAAACCGCTAACTCTTAACTAGCGACCAATACAATACATTCGACATGGACGTACGAAAAATCAGACGAGTGTGCAATCTATTCCGAGCATAATAAACTTTTTTTAGTTTTCATATGTATAAAAAGTATAAACTTAACTAAATTACAAAAAAACTTCCCCTCATACAAACAAAATATTGCACATTATTCATAAATACAAATGGTTTCCGGGGAAAATAGGAAAACAATGGACTAATTACTTGCAAGGACCTAGTTTTAACCGATGATATTGAAAAGATCGTCTAGACGATAAAATGAGTCTTTAGAAGTTTAAGTGGTCTTAATTTAAAGTCGATTACAGTACCGGTACATTAACAGGTAACAGTACTCAAAGTGCTTTTATATTGTCCATTGTCTATGTAATTTGCATAGTCCTCTGACTATTATTACGTATAGGCCTATGTAGGTCTATCTCAGTGTAGTAAGTTTATCTGTTAAATGGATGAAGACGATGTAGACTGTAAATATGAGTCTCGTACTCAGAGGCGGATCTATTTATGATCAGAGAAGTTAAATTAAAGTACCGGTATCTGATGGATTTCTTGGTCAAAATAACGTGGTTTTGATAATAATAGGCCTATTTCTTTTAGACCTATGTGACACTTCACCGCCAAGGAACTAAAGTGGACCCCATTTAACATATTCGTTACCCCTTCTCGTCGGCATTACACAAACCTTACCCTGGAATGCAATGTTAACCTACGAATAGAATTACAATAACTATGCGTTCATTTAAATAACTTTATCGTATCCATTAAGGACACAAGAATACATCACTAGTATATCTTGAGTGTATGTATACTGCCAGTACTATAGGCCTACACATATTCTATGAATTATTAATTTATTGCGTCTAAAAGAAGCCCATGGTCAAACATAAACAACACAATGATACAATGTCCATTCACCTACAACCACACTCTTGGACAACCATGTCCTCATACTGTCGAAGCACAACGTTATTATTGTTATCAAAATATAGCATCGAAATCGGAGATAAATTAGTTGGTGTGCAACAGACTGGGGAAGCGATGGATCCGTCTAGGGACACGACCAGTGTTTGCATGATGGCATGGTTGGTGGTGTTAAGTTTCTCGTTCATAGGGAAGGGGCACTCTCCGGCACAGTAATACGCCTGATACGTCATCGGCGCAATGATCCAATCATCCCACCCAACGTCATTGAAATTCACCAGGAGTTGGTTCCTCTTGCAGATATTTGGGTTGTTCTCGTGAACGTCACTCGTTACGACGTCTCGACGAATCCTTGTTTTGCATTGTTCGTGATCAATGGAAACAACTATTAATGATGTCTGGCTAGATAGCAGGCGCTCTTGCTCCGAAAAGTCCAATGTCTTACTTCCGAAATCAAATGATACGTACAACGCAAGATTCTCTGTCGATAGTTCGCGAAATGTCTCGACAATATTCAAAATATCGACAACTGCGTATTCATCGGACTCCGATGTAAAATTATGTAACGAATGTAAGTCTAACGTTGGTTGATCTTCCAGTAAATTATTATTGTTTCTTCGTTTACCTATCTGGTAGAGGGTCACTTTAACTTCCATAGGCCTATTATTCCTTGGCTCCTTATTTTCAAACATTCCGAGAATGATTTCGGCTTTAGTTATACTTTCTGATACAGGGATTGCCGAAAGGTTAAAAGAAAGAATCTGGTGGAATCGTCCACTGCCGGTACTTGCTGAACGCATGCCCAAACCTGCAAAAAAAAAAATTGGATTAATTAATATTATGATTATTATTATTATTATTATTATTATTATTATTATTATTATTATTATTATTATTATTATTATTATTATTATTATTATTAATTAATGAAAAAAATCTTAATATTGTTAAATGTTTACACTAATAATCTAATAATAATAATGATTGATAGATTTAATGAATAATAATAATAATGATATAATAATAGGCTTTAATAAATATATTTATAATAATGATAACGATCAAGAAGATGATGATGATATTAATAACGATGATAATGATGAAGTATATGACGATGATGATATTATTCTTATTATTAATCGTTCTTCCGCGAGGTGACATAATTGATTAGGCCTGTATTTATAACATCCGACGGGTACCGTAACTTTTAACCTATCCATCCTGAGCTATAATAGTATGTTAGCTCGTTGAAGTTAAATGGAGCAACTAAGAAATCTAAATGAAATATTCGTATGCAAGACCAAGACAAGTCATTCGACAGGCCTTACTTTAGCTCCAGGCACATTTACGTCAAGTCTCCTACTAAACGGCGTTACCATGAGCTAACAATACATCACAATAAATGTTTCCCGTAAAATTTATTGTTAAATTCTTTTGGAATTGCTTCGTTCCGTGAGTACTTTAAAAAGTCCTGGTGGTCCGCAAAATTTTTGTTGTAAATTTGACACCAAGGAATTATTCACACCTTATATCAGGCTTACTTTTAGGCCTGTAGTAACTGTGTACCCATATTTTTATTATAGGCCTGTATATAGACCAAGGAATAGTATATAGACTTACTTTTATACAAACGACTTCCTGAGGCCCCAAATAATGATTGATTAGACAGGTAGAGTTTTTTTACTAAGTGGGCTAAACCCCTTCACTGAGGTAATCGGAGTTAGACCTACTCTAAGTTATCTTCCCTAGCAGTGGGGGACGGGGAGCTGCAGGCTAACGTCTCAGTTTCATCATCTCCCTGGTTTCATCATGGTAAAAAGTAACTATCATTGTCAACACAATAACACAGCAGCTCGTACGGTACCGTGCTTTTAGTGGCAGTTAAAAATAACGAATTAAAGAATACCATGCTTGGCAGAGATGCGTGGCGACAAATTATCAAAGCATCCGCAAACACGGGGTACCGTCATGGGATAACATTAATTAACTAAGTAAATATAACGAAAAATTAGCGTATAAGTTGAATAGTTTGAATAATAATAATAAATAATATTATATTGTTTATGTTTTACCATAAAAATGATACTCAAATGTATAAATGCTAATTGAATATTGTAAATACTAGGTTTATCTATAGTGGCCTACCTGTGTTCTGCAAACTTCTAACGGTGTTACCGGGTATGTCATTATCATTAAAGCCACACCTGGAGGTGAAGGTGTTCTGCTGAAGCTCAATGCGTCGGTACATATCAATCATATACTGGGGAGCCGTTGCATTGATACTAATGTTGGGCTTTTGTTTCAAACCAAAGAAACGAAGTATTCTACTCTCCATGTTATTGTCCCAATTCTTTGTTTCTGCGTCAACTTCCACCAGCACAATACCAATTATAACTAACACCCTAGTGCCAAGCATGCATGCCCTCATATCGACTTCTTCGAGGTGCGCCGTATCGAGAAACACAAGAACACCACCCTCGGGGAAACTTATATCACGAATATTACGTTTAACATCAGAACACGAATTATTGTGTTTTCACCCTACTGGATCTCTCGCAAACTTGAATGTGACGTTTCGTGAACTACTTACAGCTGTTCGCTGTATGTTGTACGTTATTTGACAGAATTGAGGCTGGAACGGATCGCTTGCTTCGTGGTAGGTCAGTAATGTTAAAGCTCATAAGGTGAGTATGGGTGAGCATACAGTCGGAAATGGTGAGTTTCTTTTCTCCACAATTAGTCTGAGATTCTGAGAGGTCTGTCTAGTCACAATAATTGGACCCCCTGATTGGCCAGCTCATCAGAAACTCATCTGCAATCAACCAATTAGAGAACAATGATCATCGTGTTGTTTCATTCTGCTACACAACTAGTATAGGCCTTCTGTATCTTCAAAAAACTTTATTTAACTTTGATTAACATGCCGGATTCACCAGATTATTCTTATATAAATTTAGGCCTATAAAAGCGCTGCTTAACTTTAATTACGGTAATCAAGCTGGGCGAAATGACGATATTGATAAACGCATTGCTATGTTGTTTTCCTGATGCAATGATGACGTAACATCATGCTCGAGTAATTAGCTTTAAATACATAATTATATTTATATTTAAAGCTGGTTTTTAGGTGCATTCATTTCTGATATTTACTTCCTAACGATTTAATTACCGTTTTGTTAATTTGGTTTTGTTTACCATCTATATTAGCCTTATAAAACAGTTAGAACTACAAGAGCACAGTGATGAAACCCAATTCTAAATATCGAAATCGACAAAACATAAAATTCTATAAAAATGTAATAGGCCTACAATTTTTTATATAAAAACATTTTTCTAAGAACATTGATGCTGAAATTGCCAAAAAAATTAAGAAAAAATTAAAAACAAATTTAGGCTGAGGTAAAAATGTCAAATGAGGTTTTTATAAAAGAAAAAAAATTAGAAAAATCATCATCTTATCCGTACGTTATTTGCAGTAGGTGTTACTAAGTAATACCCTCTACAATACAGTACAGATACTGCTTTACAATAATAATTGCCTACGTTTGTAAAGTGTGTAAAACTAAGAACAAAATAAGAACATTTTGAGCCTGAAATCGGCAAAAAAAAAAAAAAAAAAATAAGGACACTGAGCCTGGTTCAAAATTTTACTTATCGTTCTAATTATTAATTTAATGTATATGATAATATATTATTATTATTATTATTATTATTATTATTATTGTTATTATTATTATTATTATTATTATTATCATTATTAATAATAATAACAACTAACTCGCCAAATACAGTGGACGATGCTTTATAAACTTACCAAGACTCTTTGGCTTAAGGAGTGGAGAAAAAGTCATGCAGTCACTGGAATTGAACCCAGGACGATGGGATTAGAATGTAATTTCTACTAACAATATTTAATGTTATTTACTTATTAAAAATCTTTAGGCCTATATCGTTTTCATAGTAAGTTTCGGTACCGTAAGTTTTGATAGGCCTATTCGTTTGACAGCGAGAGTGTGCAGGTTCGAATCCCGCCAGATACACCTTTTCATACACATGAAGGAGATCGGTGCATAGCTGCTTGATACGGTTATGACATCGCATGTTTCTATTTTAGCGCTGTCATATTGTTTATCTATTTGTTTATACTATAGAAAACGTATAAGATTTATAATATATAGGCCTGCGTATAATTTTCGTTAAATTTCTATATACCAATGTTGACTATGTTCTTAGCTATTGCTAACTGTCATTGTCTTGTCTTGCAATGCGTGCGTGTTTAGATAGCTATGCAGTGATAACGTTTACAATTTAGGCCTACCCCTTGGTTATGTCAAAGAATGACACTGTACTTGTTTACATGTTGAGATCATACCTTATGAATGTTTATATGACATTTATTTATCTTCTTGATGGTTTTGCCTGTTTTTTCTCTAAATTCTAAGGTATTTTCGCTCTCATTGTTTGAAATGGATATCGTTAATGTGTGGGTTGTCTAATGAACTGACTGGTTAATTGATTGACTAATTGATTGATTGACATTGATTGATTGTTTGTTTACAAATATATTTGGTCCTATGGCAAACGGTAGAGTGTTCTTGCTACTGCACATATCCCCTAGTTTCAGTGACGGATTTTCCATGCTGCAGTTGTGGAATGAAAGTCTAAGGACGTTTAGCACGCTCTTTCAACGGAATTAATACGGGACAGACAGATTTTTGCATTTTAATCGCTGTAGCATCAGCGGTACGCATCAATTTTATGGTACATCCACAATATTACAGAACTTACAAAAAGATATAAAACAATGAAATAACCATTTACAAAATACTGAGTCAATTCATTAGCCTGGCTGTCAATCATGGATTTATACTAATCTCATTATATCTACATGGTGTAATATAGTCTGATTTTTTCCATTACTGTTAATCTGTGGCTACAAAATATGTCATGTACCAGACTTAAGTACATTCATATCTACTGATACCACTGAATACTAGTTTATCTGTAGTTTATATACGGCTCCACAGAAATGCCTGACTTAATAACGCTAGGTACTTTGAATATGATAAGCAGATCTGATTAAATTCCATTAGCAAAGAAAATAAAATTGCTTTAGTTCTACCGTGGTTGTTATTTAAGTCATAGATCTATTAATAAGATCCATGCTTAAGTTTATAGGTGCACGATTATTTTGGATTTGTGCCATCCCTGTATATTATAATATAGGCCTATTACAATTATTATTGATATTACGCCTATGTTAAATCAAGTGAATTTTCCCGAGAAGAACCGTTATGTCGTCTCATTAACATAACGGTCCTTATAAAGACCAGACCAGCACGTGGTACACTAAAATCATTTAAAGCAAGGCTCCAGCGAATAACATTTTTGTTGGTATATTTTAGCCTTTCTTGGTTATATTTTCAAATACCCATTCAATTTGTATTTGTACATTGTTTTGCTCCGGATCCCGGCTTTAGCCACGCAACACTTTATTTTTCATATTGATAAAACATTAAATAAACCTTTGCATTTGTTTTCTTTCGTTCGATCATTACAAAATACAACTGATGTCTGAAGGCCTATAACTTTTTGAAATGTAATTTTTATTTTTATCATTTCTTTGTCCTCGTTTGAACAGTTTGCGGACACTAAATCTTTTTTTTTTCTAATCAAGTAAATTTAAGGCATATGTACTTTATTCTAAAAACATTTAAATTCTATTTTGTTAAAAGTAATAGGCATAACCATTTTTAAAATATGCATATTTAATTTTTATATATGGCTTTTTAACAAACAAAGAACTATTTCTTTGGTCATATTAGAAATTGTATTATATTACTGTAATTTTATAGTTCTGATGTAACTTTAAATTTGCATTAAACATTTTCATTTTTGATTTAAATACTTAAATTTGGATATCGTTATGTCAATGTGGTTCTTGTTACGGTAGTCTTTGCTACCTTGTTGCTACAAATAATAAGCCTAATTAATACCGGTATTTTTATGATTAATGATGAAAAAATATATTGTATTTCGTTTAATATACGGTAGCTATATTCGTCGTGATTTTTTGTGGTTTGGCATTGTGTGCGTGTTTTTTTTTTCAATGTCTATAGGCCTATACTGTACTTTCTTTGTTTTTATTAATAAAGTTAGGCCTTGCAACAGAATTTAGAATGAGATAGACCAGCACGATGTGTGAGTTAATTAATAAATTAATTATATGTTTATGTTCTGGGAATTAATTTAATAAATGAATCAATTTCTTTGAAAGTTATATCCTTTGACTATTTTTCACGTGTCGTTTTTTGAGTTATTAAAAATCTGACGGGTACTTCCGTTTTCTTCTAGTTATGACGCAATGTGCTATCGTCCCCTCCCACTGAGGGGCAATGTTTATTCATAACATATTTATATTGATCATCTTAAATGATCAGTTAATCACCTCATTTGTATTATTCTTTATAATTGCGATGTATGTCTATTGTGTTAAGCCACGGGCGTAAAACACGCGAACTGTGGGAAAAGTCGGAACGACACAGACTACCCCTGTGAAGCAAGTGCAGTCTTGCGTCATAGTCCCAGGAGAAACCCGACGTTCTAAAGATAGTTGTAGGAGTTTTATAAAATAATTATTACGATGTTTTGTCTAGGAAGATATTCATTAAATACGTAAATAGTTCAGTTCTCCCCGACTCCCACTTATAATTACTTGAGTGTCCTTGGAATTTGGACGGCGCGGAGGATGGAGTTGGAATAATAAAAATAGGCCTACTGCTATGACATACAGTATTCAAATGAATGACATCCGGTCATACAGACAGGCCTACGCCTACATTGTTCTTGGTTAATACAGACTTTACCAGAGCTTTCTGACAACACTTTAGTCCTTCGTTAGTGGTAGTATAGTCATCGTAGTATTGCACGTATGTCATGTCACGAAATATAAACTGATGAAGTCAGACGGCCAAAAGAAGAAAAAAACAACAACAGTAGAACATGGCTAATGTGTATGGAAAGAAATATATTTTTTTTTGCGCCGAGTATTTTACACTTGTCATAAGGACACGTGTTCGCATATTCCATAAATATTTAAGAAACAACAGAAATCTCGAGTTCACATTCGGTTGGGGCATCCTTTCCACTACTGGAGTTTCCGTCTTTAATGGAACTTCACTTAAGCCATAAAAGTCAACAAACACACAGATGTAGACAAAATATTAAGCTTTTTTCCCCCTTTTCTGGCCAATGAAGCTTACTTTACGCTAATCATTTGTATTTACCTATTAAATAGGCCTATATTTATATCAATAGCTACTTGTTTTGTGTTAATAAGGTCCTTGACATTCAAGTAAGATAATGAAACGCAAGTCAAACTCATTTTATTAGACGTTCGCATCTGTCGGACCTGTATTAATTTGCCAAAGACTTGGATAATGGCTCTCCCGTGTCACCAATCATATTCCAATAAACAGGAAAGGTCCTAACTGGAAATGATTACTTTAAAGTAGCTTTCGCTGCCAAAAAGTCGTCGTAGTTGCGCGTAAACTGCGCATACATGCAAGTGATGCTACGCAGTGCATTACAACCAATTACTGTACTCGAAGGTGATCAGGATGTTTACGTTACTACAAACCCCAGATGGATTAATACGGAGTAGAAATAAATTGTAACGTCAACTAATAACCACTTTAAAATATGCATTATCAATTGCGCAAATATTATGTTATGGAACGTTGTTACAAACAGCTATTAATGTTGTATGACTCAGTGACCGATCAGCAGGACACAAATTTAATTGTAGCCCGCCGACGGTTTGACATGGGGTGACAAAGTACCGATAACAGTTGTAACTTCATCCGGTTACCGCTAAGGAAATGTGGTGTACCACCTTCGATGAATACAGATAAAATACGAGAAAATTGTAAGCGAACTTCCTTCCGCTTACACTTTTCAGGGGTTGGATTTAAAAAAAAAAAATCTGGGCTGGAAAATTTCTGTGCTGAGCAATAAGACCATATATATTTTGACATTATTCCTACTATACATACACATACATACATATATATATATACATATATATACATATACATACATATATATATATATACATACATACATATATACATATATACATATATATATATATATATGTATATACATATATACATATATATATATGTATATATGTATATACATATATACATAAAACTGACATGTATGTGTGTATATATATATAGGCAATATATATATAAATTCGATATAATACTCTCATAAAACTGACATGTATAAATTCGATATAATACCGTGCAACAATAATGAATATTCAGATACATGAAATGGTGACTTTGACATAAGTCAAAAGCTGACAAAGACCAGCAAGGACTACAGGTGTAGTCAAAACATTTGTTGCAATAAATTGTAGTGTTTCTATATATAAATCAACATTTTATTTACTGCTGCGCAATATTATATTTAATATATGTTTCGAAACACACGTGCAGGGGCTGATCCAGATATTTTCTGAGGGGGAGGGGGCCCACAATATGATGTCCACGCCCACCTCCGCCCCACATGGTTGATGTAAATAAGCGGCAAACAATCGAGCTCTCCTTTTTCCCACTGCTAGATCGGCACTGAACTCAAGTTTTTCTCCCTCTCCGGCCCTCCCTCATGGGCTTTCATGCCCACCCCCACCCATCCGCGCCTGACGTGGACACATCGTCTTCGTGTATTTATATATATATATATATATATAGGCCTACATATGTACTTATCTTTTCACCAGCACGTTATAAATACAATATATGTGACCGATTTAAGCAGAGCATTTGTTAATATGTATGATCCTAAAATGTAGCTGTTTGCTTGTCAATTGTGAAAGCTCATCTTGCATAATAAACCCAAAATACAATAACAGTAATCATAATTGCACTGACCGGGAGACTACTGTTAATACTGTATAGTAAAAAAAAACACCCCGAAAATATCAAAAATTTGCAGAAGATCGGGGGACTCTCGCGACTTGCACGCCGGGGACTTGGTCCCCTGAATAAAATAATTATCTATAACTAGTACAGAACCTAACTGTTTATCACAACTCAAGGTACTGAGATCTGGAGTACCGATGTTCGATTACACAGCGCCCTCTCGTAATGCAGGGTTTGCAAACTTTTTATAACTCATGGAAGGAAGTTACCGGTGACGAACTAAACACAAAAAGCAAGATACGATTATCTATTTGCTCAATTCTAATTAGACTTGTAATCTCGGTAATGTTCTTGATCCCCATCATCATCATATTCAGTAACGTGTAAAAAATAAGACAATGGCTATAATTATATTGGATTTTAATAAAACTGTTTATTATTTTATTTTATTTTATTATATATATGTTTTTTAATGGAGCTAAGAATGGTACCATAGTTGAAATTATCCATTTGCTCGATTCCAATTTTCTTGATTACAACCATCAGAAACATGTAAAAAATTAAAAAAATAGATGACATAATTATATTAGAGAAAAAAGTAAAATGGTAACATAGGACGCTTACAATGAGTTCTCGTTAGTAGTCTATAGAACATGATCCTTCTCCCACTCACCCTCAACATAAGAAACATTCTCATCACCACCAGTTATATTTAACCGAGGAAAACTATAAGAGGATGGATAATGGAGAGGAGGGGTAGAGGCAGCAAAGAATGCCACTCCTCCAGAACAGCTGTCTGTTGTACCAGGGAACAGTGAAATTACAGTAATACAGTAATTTCACTGTTCCCTGGTTGTACCTTCCCAGCATATGCCGGTACCCCTTTAGAGAGAGACAAGCGTAGATAAGTATCTTGCCTGGGACACAAGCAACATGCAACATTGTAGATTTCATTAACACAATAATCATAAAATATCATATATATATAATTATTTATTTTTCGTTTTCACATTTAAAATACATATTAAACATTGCATTTACACATGACATGTACCAATGCCAAAACAATGAGCTGGACATAATACACAGATAATAATAATAATTATTATTCAGTTATAGTATCCTACTGTGGCTTACTTCATCTTATATTATAAGAGAGTATTTTACTTCATATATTAACATAATTAGCGCATAAGGTATTTGACAAAGAGACAACAATAATAATTACGATGATATATTTGAGCCTGTGGTAACAGTTATTATAATGATAATAACCATAGAAATAACCATGAAATAATGATAAGCGTCAGAATGGAAAATAGAAAATAATTTATAGAAAACAGAGTTAGTTTAAAAAAATAAATTTATGTTCTTTATACTGGTTGACCTGTCTGTAGAAAATCCACAGTTCTCCCAAATAACCCAGTTATGCCTTATAAGTTTCATAATCAGGCTTAGCGATGCGGAGTGAGGTTGTTGTTAGTAATGAGAAAAATCCTGTAGTCTCAGGAACTGAGATGGGTATTGAGTTAGATTTCTATACATAAAGAACTGTTCAAATAAACTCTACCGATGAGTAGTTACGAATTCAGAAGGTCGACTGACGGATGCTCTTGCCCTGGTCGGATCATGATGTGCAGTATGTTGATATCGTGTACTCTAATTACTATACAAGAACATTTACAAATATGTACAGTTGTTTGTTGATGATATAGATATTTTAAATATAAACAAAATGTTCTCATACAAATAAGTGATTTGTAGTTTTATTCATCAATGAAAATCTATTAAAGCAATCATCAGAAACCACTACTCCAGAATCTGCACTACAGTTTTTTGAAAAGCTTAAATCACTACTCTCTTTACTCAAACACTGCAGTTTGCTTTCCAGAAGCTCTTTCTCTTTTGGCACTATTGGCTTTATGAATGCTGTTTGCTCTGTGTTGTGGACAGGCTCCAGACCTAACGTACTGTCAGTTGATGATGTACTGGTTGAATGGCAGAAGCAGTCACGGTACGGATCGACGCTGATATCCAAGTATGTTGTGCCTTGCTCCAACATGTCTTCCAAATGGTATCGGATGTCGGTGAAAGTGGGACGATCCTCTGGTCTGTCATTCCAACAGGACAGCATAATGCTGTAACTAAACAAACAAATATAGATTTTGAAGTTAGTGATAAATTTTGCTACTGTAGTTTTCAGTGCAATTGTTGTACTGCGCAGCAGTCGCTGATGCATTTTGGGAAGGCTCCCCAATTTGACCAACCAATCAGTATCTCCAAAAGCTGTCAGCAATAGCGTGTAACGATTGCATGGACAACTAGCTTTAGGGAACAAAGCAGTTGTATGTGTATCTTAAATGTATATGACAAAAAAAAATTTGAATCGATGTATTTGTATGGTTACTGCAATGGACCTCAATTTTCAGTACAGCATGCAAGTTCGAGTATTGAATCTGCTGCTATCTCAAGAGAATGTAACAGGCTATCTTACAGTTCCTGCGAGCAGTTTTCTGGTCTCTCCATGCGGTATCCCTGCTGCAATAGTTTCAACAGCTCCCTGTTGTGAATTGCTGGATATGGTGAACAACCCATCGTGGCAATCTCAGACAACAATACTCCATATGACCATCTACAAAACAGAAAGAAAAACATGTTTACCAAAAGTACAACACACTGTATCATTATGTAGATTGTGGTGCAGTGGCATGCCATCACACTTCAAATCTAGAGGTAACGAGTTCAAGTCTCAAACTGTCCACTTGCTCAGTTCTATCCACCCAGAATACCTGGTAGGATACTGGAGTAATTTTAGCGCATAATTATTGTAGCACACCCCTACTGTAATATATATATATATCTCGGTATCTTTATTCATAAATTCAAAACAAAACAACTACAATATCAAATCCTTAGCAGCCAGAGACTGAATTGGGGATTCAATTTACAAAAGAGAAAACCTGAATTAAATTTACAATAAGTCATTATCATTATTAAGATCAATTAAAATAGTCAACATTATTATTATTTTAATTAGTTACAATTATTATTTAAAATTTTTGATATTAATTAATATGCACAAACATTAAAATTCCGATTAAAAAAAACCCCCAAAAATTCAAAAACAAGCTAATGAAACTTAAACTAATATTAATATTTATCTTTCTATATTTATATTCCTCAATGGTGTGGGGACAGTTACCAGATAGTGATGTCCTGTTTATAGAAGGGGTTCAGCTGACCCATAGAAACCCTGTGGTTACAGGCTAGCCCACCCAAGCACACAATGGACACCACACCCACCCAGCTATGAACACAACCACTCAATGAACCCCTGCGTATGCCACTTGCAACTTACATGTCAGATTTACTTGTGAAAACGTGGTCAAAGATGGCTTCAATTGACATCCACTTGATTGGTAACTTCCCACCTTTCCTATTCAGATATATTTTGTCATTGTACACATAGCGAGTTAAACCAAAATCTCCAATCTTGGCGATTTTATTGTCAGCAACCAAAACATTCCTTGCAGCCAGATCGCGGTGGACAAACCCCTTTTGTGATAGATACTCCTGCATCAAAAGAAAAATTTTTCTAAATCAGTATTCCTAGAAAATGATATTCCTAGTATCCGCCAATATTTTCAACGGCGAACATAGCTGAACTACAATTTCATAGCAGCATGCGTGATGATGTTGACAGTAATTCAGCCAAGCCTGCATCACAAATCAATCACAGGTAGGTAGATTTTTACATTAGGTATATAATGCAGGCTCACCAACAAAATTAGAGGAAATCTCAAAGGAATCTACTTCAAAAGAAACCTATTTTCTTACCATTCCAAGTGCAATTTGTCTTGCAAAAGATAGAAGATCCTTTGGAGTAAGAGGACTTAAGGTATTTGTTGTATCTTCTGTTTGCATCTCCTTCCATATGAACAAATATTTAGAGAAAAAAAAAACTAGTTTAAATTCAATCTAATAAAGGCATGTAAAATCTTATATTTGTAATAATTTTAACTTTTCCAGCCACCACATTGGGAGGGAGGAACTTCTACACCAGAAACATCCATTTGTTCTTAGATGCTTACCCTATTTCTGTGAATTCGTATATAATTCAGGAGATCGCCATGCTCACAATGTTCCACCACTAGGCAGATCGGCTGTTCTAGCGTACAGCATGCCAGCAGACTTACAACATTTGGGTGGTGCCCAAGAGCTTTCATCAGATCAATCTCTCGTAGAAAGTTTTGTCTGTCACCACTATCTGCAAAACCTAAAAAATCAAATAAAAGAATATAGTTAATATTGTTCAGTTATCAGTATTGAACAGTATTTCTACAGTATTCAAGGCCCATATAACTAGTTGGATATCAGCAAACCCCCTTGTTTGAGCAAAAACCCTCTAATAAACTAAACTAGAGCCTCCTCTTGCATAAAAATATCATACAATGATGAAATACACCAATTGGAATGCTTCGGTTATAGACAGCACTAAGGTTTCCCTTTGTACCTCAGGCTTTCAAAGAAAACCCCTTAAGGAATCCTGGTAATGAACCACTACTTTATTATTTCTTAATGTACAATAGTTAAGTAATGTACAGTAACTTTTGTACTGTAATAAAGAATATTGTAACATTTTTACCATGCAACACCTTGACAGCAACAACCACTGGTTCATTGTTGACACCTTTGGTTGAAATGAAACTACCGGTGAGGTGAGAATTCCGCAACCAGCACCCTTCAACAACAGCTTTGGTAACCTGTCCAAATGCCCCTTCACCAAGAACGTCTTGAAATTGTATGCATGAACTTGGAATTTCCCATCTGTCTGGTGCTGTTGGGCTGGGAACATCATGATAATGATGATAATAATAATAATAATAATAATAATAATAATAATAATAATAATAATAATAAAAAAAAAAAAAAATAATAGCTGGAATCATAGAAGTATGTGTGTGATATTTTGTGATTTATGTATGACGTAGAAAGCTCTTCCTTCATGCTGTATTAAAGCGTCTTACACCATGCAACCTTCCTCGATCCTGACTATTAGCTCATATAACTACATACATTTATATATTAGGCAAATCACTAAAATAAATTTATTGCACTTCTGGCTGTAAAAGCGCATAGAGATCTTATAAATTCACTATTATTATTATTTTTATTATTATTATTATATTATTTAAAGAAATAAATTTGGTACCTTTGTTGTTGATGAGTGCTTTGTCTCAGAGCATAAGTCTCATACAAATTCAGAACCATTTCCTCGCCAGGTAGCAATGATTTATGACCTGTCCTGTACCTTATAAAACAACGGCAACATACGGCTACAACTACAACAAGCAGAGCAACTAAGAAACAGACAGGAATCACAATCTGTATGATGTTAGATGAAGTTGATGAACTTGAGGAAGGCATCGCTAATGTCGGTGGTAGTGACAAGTACGTTTGGGTGACCTCTTCCATGATGGATGGTACTGGAGTGTCCACTACAAAAATGTAGATGTAATAAATAGAAGGTTGCCAGACTATTTATACATTTCAGAGGAACTAAGGTTGAACGTACATTAAAGTGGGGCACTCACTGTGCCGTATGACGGTCGTGCAAATGTCGGCTGACAAATTCAACTCTGCTCCCTGTGAGAATGTCGGTGTCAGTCTAAACAGATCATCATTAAAATTATCTGTTATGCGTACGTCCTTGTGCTGCGTTCTATATAGAATAACGTTGGCCGACGACCGTCAATTGCAGTGAGTGCCAGGCCTAAAGAAAAATGATGAAGTAGAGCATTGTTTGATTTTCCAGGGATCACCGGTCTCTCTTAAGAAACAGGCAGTCTACCGCACTCTTGTTAAGGAGTAGACTTGCCACAAGTCTCTAATTTATTGATTTGTTGTAGTATTAGCACATTTCGGAAAGCACCACCAGCGTCAGTTTATGTCGCGAAACTTTTTGATGCAAATCCCAGAAAAAGTATACTATGGAACGCCATGCAAATAAGTAATATGGAATACCATTGGTGCCAAAATCGATTTATTTTTAAGCATTTTCACTTTTTTGTGTACTGCTACTGTTGTAAAAGTGTAATGTCAAATAAATATTATTATTAGGGACTGGAACCCAGTCTAGTTAAGGAGCAAATAAACTGTTTTCAGGTTTTAATCCTGCTTATACAAGTTATTACTTCTAAAGTAATACACTTTGCTCTATCCTTTACATTGGACAAGTTCTCCTCTTTGCGTGGATTCTAGGATGCAATTTGGTAAAATCTACGTATGCAGAGAACATAGGACACCCGGTAGGACGGTCACGCATGAGTGATTCCATTCTAGCGTCGCGTTGTTGCACAAATCGAAAGCTCCCTATTTGCCAACCTTACCACCTTTGACAAAAACATGTGACATGACTAAATATGGTCATGATGACATCACATCATGACCATATATAGGAACATCATGGTAATAATAATAATAATACAGTAATAATATATGGGCATACAACAGTTTTTGTTTAAGCAAATGTGATAATCTGGATAGGGCTTTATTATGTAAATCAAACTGTGAAACCTACTTGTTAAAATTTTTTTGAAATTGTACATCTCGTAGTCAAGTTTGTCAGTCTTTCCACGTCTTGCAATAACCTTTCAAAAAACAGAAATATTTCAATTTGTTGACATATCTTGTCATTTTTAGATCTTTATTACATTATTGAAAGTTTATATGTTACCCTCTGCATATTAAATTGTAATATGCTTATCAAGTTGTGTCTTCAAATTTTAAATAAATGTAATTACAGAATATTGCACTATTTTATGTCCAGTATCTTGTAAATTTAATTTTTATTGAACTTTCTTCTTCATATGCTGCATAGAAATCAATTTGGTATTTTTCTGATTGATATATTATTATTATTTTTTTGTGAAGGGCCCCTTTATGCTAGGATCGCTGTTAGGGTCACCCATGATAAACAAAGACTTACTTGTATTCCATACCACGTTTTTGGCAGTAATTCAGGCAGAGTAATGTTGAATTGGTCCTGTGGAAAAAAGGAAGTCAGAATTAGTACAAACATGGTTGATAAGGCCATTTACAGTCTTACCAAAAAATGTTGTCTTAATTAATGAGGGTAACCCTAACAGTTAAAAGCCCGACTTCTAATTAAAAAAATCCCAATATTTAAAATTTTGGAAATGCTTTATAAGGGTAATAAGTGTTTGAGAATTCAAACTATCATAAATATGATTTTGAAATACTTTAAATAATATTAGTAATTATATAATTTTAATTATTATAATTATAATCTATATAATTATATTGTCTTTCTAATGATATCCCTATTTTATTTTCTTATTCGAGTGTTATATAAGGTTGAGTGTTTATTGTATATATTTTTTTATTGATATTTTTGTAATTGGTCTGTAATTTTTATTATCAATAAATATTTTTAAATTATTATATTTCAATTTTTGTATCTTTCTTGTGAATCCAAGTGTAATAGAAATTGTAGTCATCAGATTTGAATGTCAGTACTGAATTTTTTGTATATAAATTTTTATAACTAATTTTGTCTTTACTGCAATTTATATTTTTATATTTGAATTTGATCATGTTCGCCTTTTGTAGATTAGGATACATTACAGAATTTTGTATTTGTATACATATCCTAATGTTTTTTATATGCCTTATGCTTTTATGTGTTTGAATACATAAACCAAACAATTATTGTTATTATTTAATAGGTAATGATTTTTAATATTACCGGTTGTACTTGAACATTGCCTGCAGTTATTATTGGGAAGAATGATGTAGACATATTTCCCCAGTGTATATGATAGGCTGTTACTTCCTCGGCATTATATATTTCTCTCTTAGTCCAAGCAATCCACTGAATAACAACTGATATTGTAGAGCGTTCACTCGGATATTGTTCAACAATCTCAATTTCATTAGGTCGCAATGATAAATCATTATCTATAAAATTAATAGAAATCTACATTTAAGATTTTGATAATAACATTTTTTTTTTGTCAAACATAACTTACTTGCTATATTTCAGCTGCTACTTCTGCGAGCATTGACCATGCAGTGAGTTATTTAAATTAAATTATTTTATTACTTAGGCGAATAGCATCAACCAGATGAATTTATTCAAGAAGGTTTTATATATTGAATAGGCCTACATTTATTCTCAAGTATCAGCAGACAGTGGACCAATCAGGTTTCAGTTACCATTGGTTTTGTCTATGTTACCATGACACATTATATATTCAAACAAACTGTTGTGCATTACAAATGACTACTACTAGAGGGCAGTATACCATGCTGTTCATGATCAATCCCTAAAAATCTCACAAATTTGAAAAGCTGTATAAAATAAATTGTATAGTTTAGCCTAATCCAAAATAAACAAAGACTACTCTAACATAAACACCAATGTTAACGGAAGCCCCATTGATTTGGGATTGAGATAGTAAATGGGTTGGGAAAGGGGTGGTATGAGGCTAATCCTGTATAAATACGTTTGAAATAAAATAAAAAAATTTAAAAAAAATTTGTGTGGTAGTAGATGGTGAAAGCTTCAACAAACATTTCTACCTCTGAATAAATGTCTGGATATGGGCCTAAGGTGGTTTTATTTTCCACATAGTTTCACACCCCTGAGTAATGTATGCATTAGGAATATTTATAAAACCCTATGAGACTGGCATACCTGTAACTTTCTTTGTGGGTGTCAGGCCGAATTTGCCATATTCAACAGTGACCATCTTCACTAGAGTTTCTGTTGGCAAGCACTTAGTGACAGCTTCAAACTGTTGGGATAAATAAAATGAGTGTGGTTAATAAGCCCAATGGGATTAATGAGAAGAAGCACATCTCGAAAAGCCCCTCTTTAGTTTGCAAAAGCTGTAGCCTTGGTAATAAGGCCATGGGCTTTTCACTGTACATGTAATAAATTAAAAATACACTTGGGTTATACAGTAGCTTGGGTGATCTATTGCCGGTAAATACGCTCCATGATACAGATTGATGTTACAGTGGCCAAGGGCCCGACCAAGGGCTTCAATTCGAGCTTTTACGGTGAGCAAACAAAATTTTTGTGGTTAGTCAAGTAATCAAGCAGTAACTGATGCAGCAAGTTTTTACAAACTTCTTTTGATTTATAGAGGGCGCTATTTAAAATAACACTCAAATGATTTAGATTTTCTACTGTGAAGAACATTTAAACACTTACAGTGAATACAAATGATTGACCAATCAGATGATCTGTTTTCCCAAGCCAAACAGTTCTTTGGTTCCTTTCTTTGGTGAAAGTCTGCAAGGTTGGAATTAAAGCAATATAAATAATATATACTTATTTTAATTTACTGTTTGTAGGCCAACATGGTAGATCTGGTATACATTTAATTGTTTTTGTTGCATGTTATAGCTAAACTTATTTTTGTTTGATTATTATTAAGATGATAATAATGATGATAATGACCAAGTATAATGATTATACAATGTTGATAATAATAATTAATGAAGATGGTGAGTCGAATGGCTGAGCGGTTAGCAGGGGCACCGCAAACTATAGCCATAATATCAGCGCTGGTTCGAATAAGGACTACAAACCATAGGCCCACTGTGCATACAATGGCCTGTGTGAACCCAGTACATCCTTCGAGACGAGTAGGGGGATAACCCGGTGTACTGAAACAGACAGCTAGCCCCTGTGGTGGACGACGAGAATTGCTGGTACCGGGTTACCGGGTAACACAGACACAAAGGGACCCTTAGGGGCGAAGAAAGTCATTGATCGAGTTCCTAGTCCACATATCAAGCGCCCTGAGCATCTTACATTAGATGGATATGTGTGCTATATAAAACTACACTATTATTATTATTATTACTATTAAGATGATGATACTACTAATAAGAACAAGTATGATGACGATGATGAAAATGATGACGATGATGAAAAAATGATGACAAAATTATAATTGATGATGAGGAAGATGAGAATGTTCAGGTAACAAATGTGATACTGATGATAATAATGATATAATAATCGTTGATAGTAACAAACCCAATGGTTACAGCAGTTATGATAGAGATAATGGTGATGTTGATAGTAACAAACCCAATGGTTACAGCAGTTATGATAAAGATAATGGTGATGTTGATAGTAGCAAACCCAATGGTTACAGCAGTGATGGTGATTGATGATAGTAGCAAACCCAATGGTTACAGCAGTGATGATGGAGATATGGTGATTTCCAAGGGAGATAAATCATACCAATATACACAAGTATACCTTAGGTAGTATTGGAGCCTGTGGGTCTGTTGAATTATAAATCTGATCATGATCAATTTTCAAATTCCAATAACTAAACGTGTTCTCCCATCCTATAATAACAACAATAATAATAATTGTTAATATATATAGCGCATAATGTAAAGGCTCTATGCGCTTTTATATCTAGATAAATTATTTAACAATTAATAAAAAAAATATAAAGCTACTATATAAATATTAACTTGATTCACTTGAAAAATACAGTAATTTTAAGTTTCTTTCATCTATTTAATTTATATTTTAATATTTCCTAATAATGATTATAATATTAAGAAGGTTTTTAAAAGTTAAATAATGTGTATTTTTAATGTTTATTTGTGGTACATTAATGCTCTATATAATTCCTTATTGTTAGAACTAAAGAACAAAACCTACCAACATGAGGGGTCAGGCTAACATTAGCGTCCAGGTTTGTTCTATTATCAAACAATACAACAGAGGCATTGACTGGTACTGGATAGGCTGGTGAGAGATAAAGATATTTCATAACCTGTCAACAATATTTAAAATGGTAAAAACATTAATATTATCATTTTTATTGTTATTAAGCCACTTATTGTTAATTAATACCATTATTGGTTTCATTACAATTATTTTATAAATATGTATTACTATTTTATGTGTTTAAGGTGATTTTTCTAACAGGCTGAAAATCCTTAACATAACTGATTTGGTTCAAAGAATAAAATTCCATAGCATTATTTTTGTTGTAAAATGCTTACATAATTTAAGTGATCTTGATGTTTTGGAATATCTTGTGATTAATGCCCGATATCCAGAAACTCTCACCTTTAAACACAAGTATAGTAGAACTAATGCATTTGGGAACTTATTGCTCTGTCTCTTATACACATCTAGATGTATATTGAATTTTAATTTTAAATCCCATCCTTAGTTTGTTAGGTGTTCTTTTTAAAAATTAGTTGTTGTTTAGGTTAGCTTTTTCCTCTAAGATTGATTAAAATAAATTAGTTTGATGGGCCTCCTGTTTACACATTACCTGGAGTTTCTTGGAGGTCAGTTACATTTATTTAAATATTCATATTTTCATTCTTATCTTATTTTTTTTTTATTGATGAATAAAGAAAGAATTGATTGATTGATGTCATACTAAATACTAGGTATCTATTGTTATTTACATTGTTATTTTTGTTTTGGTGGCACAAATGTCTATTTTACAGACTTGGCTCCACCTCCCACCCCCTTAGTTATGTCACTTTTATTGAAACCAGCTTTCCTCCCTTTCCAGCTCTAGTTCTCAGCTGCAAAATAAAACAGTTTAGGGGTGACGCCATGATTTGCCTGATGGGAGCAAATATTTCCCAGACGAGAGCAAAGTGGGTGTGGTCGAGTGTCGCTTGTAATGTTTAGAAAGTGCTCCAGCCCCCTGAAAATTTTGCCAATTTAGGGGTCTCCAATGCTTATTTAATCGATTTTGGAGTCTCCAATATGTATAAAATACATATAATTTTTTTTTTCTTTCCGATGAATTAGGGCCCCATCCCCACCTCCCCCCCCCCCCACCTGGCTGGTGCCACCCTTGAAACCCTCTCTCTGTTAATCCAACTCTCCACTTATGACACAACTCTCACACACTCAGTAATGATAATTATAGGAACCAGTAATACCAGTCAAGTTAACGTTGTTGCTTATCCCTTGAATCCCATCTTGGCTGACAGCAACAACTCTCATGGAATAAAAACAGCCTTCCAGTCTTCTAAGCACTTGTTGTGTTGAATTTACAATCTATTTAATAGAAACAAATAGCTTCAACATTTCAGCTGACGTCACAAATTTCTGTCTTCAGATAAACACTTTTTAAAATTATAGATTGTGTTTGTTGTGATTGTTTATCATCTATTGGCTGTGTTAACTGGTCATTTAGTAATTAGCATTCTTGGCATCAAACATCACAATTATTATTCTAATAATGACCAGTGCTATATACTAATTTAGACAAAACCATTAGCTGTTAAAAAGCTAGCACTAAAATCAACTAAATGAGTTTTAAACTGTGTCCTTTGGAAAAAAGATTAGGGCTCTCAGAAAGGATGTTAATATAATTAGCAACTAATATGATGCTCAAACAAAAGGACACCGAACAACAGGTAATTTTTGTTGCTATAAATCGTAAATGTACTTTAAAGAATAGACAAATTCATACAATTAAATCTGGAATAGTTTTCCACTCTTCAGTTAACTCATCCTTGTTGACTTTTTGTTGAATGATAAATATGACGGCTGCATCACAGGAGACATTTCTGTTGATGCACTGCCACTTCAGTTTAACTGAATCAGGTGAAGACGAAGGGGACGGTACAAACAGTTGCATGGTTTCACAGCATTCATCTGAATAGATAACAAAATTATTTACAATTAAATTGGAATTGCATTCTACAGTGAGCATGTTTTCACAGCATTCATTTAGATAATAAAATTATTTACCATTAAGTTGGAATTGAAACCGACCAATTGACTGAAATTGGCAATATAATTACAGGATTCACTGGAAAATGGCTTTGTTTTCTGCAATAACTTAGAAGCTGATGCAAAAAATGCATTACATGGTCTGACCATGGACCTATTAACTGACACAAACAATCAGAAAAATAATAGAGAAATCCATGTTAATTTTTAATAATAATAATGCCAAAAGATTTACATAGAGCCAATTCCAAATCAAAGATCAAAGGCACTGAGTCTTATTACCCCTGGTCACTGGATAACATACGACGGCAAACCAGCACAAAGTGGAACTTTCTCTGCACCCTGGGGAGTACACCTAGTCGTGCATGTGTACTCAGTGCACGAAACGTCCTACCAGGTATCGATTTATACTCATGGGTAGAGACAGACAAACATAGATAAAGTGTCTTGCCCATAGACACAAGTGACGTGCACGGCGAGAGTTTCGAACCCCTGACCTCAAATTTGGGTGTCAAAGCGACAACAGATGCGCCAACTGCTTTTTTATTTTTAAACAGTATTAGAATTAAGAATGTTCCTCAAAAGTGATTGTGACATCAGTCAGTTTGATAATCAATATTGAATATTTGATCAACTTGTCTCAGAAATTCAATTTATCATATGAAAAATGCTGACAGGTTTACTAAATAGTGGCATTAGGTATAAATTTGTGGGCTGTCCATGATGGTGCTAGCCAAAATATTTAAAAAAATATAAAAAAATTAAAAAATAAGAAAAAATAATTACATATGAAATAATTTAAATTCAAAACACTGTAAGTTCTACTCTTATCTTTTATATTATATTTATATTTTAATTTATTTGGGTTTTTTTTCTAATGCTTTCTTTTCTGTTTCAACCAGTTATTCTGGCATTGTTTTATTCTGTTGTCCTGAAAAGCTCAAAGATGTATAGCCATTGGCCATTGACTTTAGTAACAATCTTAAACTGTCAGTGAATAATAACAATTTGAGGCTGTTGACAAGCTAGTAGTTTAAAATTGACAGTGATATTTATCCCACTACTTTTTGAGTTGATAAATAAGTTTTTCAATCTCATTAAGAACAGCTGGTGCTGTACATACTCATTAATATCTTTGTACTCGCTAAACCACATTCATCCCCCTGCCTATTGAGTTGGTAAACAACCTCAGTTTTTATTTCAAAGTAATTAGGTGATCAGCTGTGGTATTAAATGTTGCATCATTAGTAGCGCTCTGCTAAATCGTATTCACCGGTATTGACACACTAGCAAATGAAGGTTCCGAGAAAACATAAGCGATGTGGTGTTATGTATTGCCTCATTAGCACCTATGCACCTGAACTGATACAACTGGAGTTCTCATCTCCCTACATCAGGTGATATGTGCAGACTCATTACACATGTACAAGCCATTATTACATCCTAAGAGTTGATAAACAACCCAAGCCCTTCATCTCCTTGTGTTCTACTGTCTGGAAATGTTTATTTGATGATCCGTGCAGTTGCTAAGCCACATTCATCCCACTGTCTGTACATCAATCAACCCAGAGCTCTCTGTTATGGCATGCTTTCTGATGTAATTTTACATTTAAACTCATTCAAGCCCTTAGGCAGGAGAAAGGAGTTCTAATTTTTCACAAAAGGGCACTTTGAGTCCACATCCACCTCTGCCCTGCCATGGTTAAATTTTAAAAATATAACACACTAGAAACATCACACATCAGATGTCCAGAAATGGCAATAAAAATGCCAAATTTCAAATATTTGGAATTAATTTCAAAACTTTGAAACCCCTCGAACCCCCCTGGCTACGGGCTTGTCATTAATATCTATTTTGCTAAAAAATTCATCCCACTGGCTATAAATTAATAAAAATTTGTGTGATCAGCTGTAGTGCCCAGTGAACCCTAAAACAATCTTTGCTAATCCTGGTTATTTTATTTAAATTATTTATTCATTTATTTCATTAATTTTAAAGCTAACAACAATATAACATCTTCGGTTCTCAGTATAAATCATCATCATCCCAGAAAAATGTTTGAATTGTGAAGTGTTAAAATGTGTTAATCCAAACAAATCAGTATGCGATATATGCTGGTAATTACAATTGACATAAACATAAACATTAGTACCTGATTAAACGCCAACATCATTATTGAAAGAACTGAACATCCATAAACAGAAGGCAATCAACATCTCGTGCAATGACTAAAATAATTTAAGCAACTACCAGAGATTATGATTGGAATCTATGCAAGCACGGAGTAACTTATTACTAAGGGCAGAAGGATGCACAGAAGACCTACTGTATGGTACATCAATCAATTATTGAAATTTCACTTAAGATTTACAACTGTTCAGAAACTGTCGAAGTGGCCGAGTCCTGCCTTAAGCTACTAATGCTATTACGTCAACGGGCACTGTGTAATGACGTCCTCAAAGGAAAAGGTCTTTTTCCATGTATGTAAGGCTAAATGTACAACTTTCTACTTTTCTAAGCAATTTTACGAAAAAGGGTCCTCAGTCATAAAGTGCCTTTTAAAAAGCTTCCCATCTATAAGGGATCTCCAGCAGTGGCGTATCTAGGGGTGTGCGAGGAATGCACACCCATCTAAAAATAACTCCCAACACCCCCAGTTTCCCCCAAAAATCAATTGCAAGAAGTTAAAAATCACCTAAAATCACTTTATTTTGCGTGTTAGTCCAACTGATCATCAAGTCCCCTCCCACTTCACCTTCACACCTCCACCAGCACCCCCATTTCAAGACTTCTAGATATGCCACTGATCTCTAGCCTGGCGTATCAACACCTTCTAGCACAAACCCAATAAATAACCCTTTATGATATTGTTGTAATGGTAAATTAATAATGCTAAGGGCCCATCCATTTTTACCCCATAATTTTCAATGTAAAACAAACATTTTTTGGTGACCCCCTCAACTAGATGCACTGTTATCCCCTCTCCCTTAGTGTTTTGTATTTGAGGACCAGGAATCATGTGGTCGCTATGGGCTACAACTAACAAAGGCTTTTTCGATTTATATTATATTTGAAGTTCACTAATGTGATCCTATTAAATTAATATTCGATGTTTTAATTGAATTTTGAGCACTTCGCTAGACAGTAAATATTTTAATAACTCGTCTAATGTTTAGATTTCACATAGTTTATTACCCTCAAAGTGGCGCATCATCTGCTCCTGGATACAAATAGAACCATAAAAAATATATTTATCTGTATCTATAAATAATATTTTAAAAGCCACCATGACATGTATTTTATAGACTTGCGTTAATTTACCGATAATCCTTATTCCTTGTTGATCTATCAATCAATAGATATCATTGGGATTTAAATTGTGACAAATTCTATAACTAAATTCTGCTTAGTAGTGCATTCAGTGTCACTCACTCAATCAAAGTAATGTAATGTATATAAATTTGCTACAGTGCATTAAACAAAGTATCAATGCGCTGTCAGTAAAACAGAATTCAAAAGTTGAAGAGTTTTTAGATGGTTTTTTCCAAATGTTGAGAGAAGGAGAATTGCAAACTTCAAGAGCCAGGGAATTTCATATTAATGGCGCAACAAAAACAGAAAATGCTCGTCACCATAAGATTTAATCTACTAGATCTTAGTGGTGACGAGAGCATGGTATTCCTACACTGCACTAATTAGATGTACGTGTATATTATGTGCCAAATTCTACAGCAAATCTCTCTGCTTATTGTTGCATAACTTAGCAACAAACTTGTAGTGCATAAAATTAACCAAAGGGAAAAAAATAAAATAATACATAAATAGACAAACTACAATTTTACAAATATATGAGATTTACGCCTAAGCCACAAAACTGCACTAAAAAATAGGAATTCCTAATACTGATTAGTTTTCATTTGATAGTAACCATATCATCCATTATGTTATGTGCTAATAATGCCGATTTGAAATTCAAATCAAATACCTAATGAAAACCAATGATTTTCAATCAAAAATATGTCTGTCGTAGTCCTTATTTAATATAAACTGTTATTCATAGGTTCCTTTATTAATAATAATAAATTAATGATACTAAGAATGCAGATGACCTGTCCTATGGAGAATGATATCACTGATATTTGAGTAGGCTACTTGTACAAAACACAAAATCAACTTTATATAGATTTTAAGCATTTTACTCAATAACTAGCCATGACACGACAAACCACATACAAGAACCAACCATGCCTATCAAGTTCTTGCAGGTGGCCGGACATAACATGCATATGAATGCTTCCAAGTAGTACAACAATGGATTGACGTCACAACTGCAGTGAGTTTGAAAATGATCAGCATAGAAATGCATTAATTTGTTTCATACCCAACTTTAAGATTCAAAAATTTTTCTCAGCCAATCAGAAATAATAATTATAGTAATAATAGGCTATAACTTGTCACATTACTCAATGACATTTTGTTATTATTTTTAATTATAATAATAATAATAATAATAATGGTAATAATAATAATTATAATAATAATAAGAATAATGTATTGTTTGAAGGTTTGCATGGCGAAGTAATAATATATATTAATGCTTGCGGTACACCTCATAGATAGTTCTGAAAAGAACTGTTGTTGGTTGAGAAGCACTATGTGAAGCACTATGTTTTAAGCAACAGAATAAATATTTGCAGGCATAGTAAAAATAACTTACTAGCATTTTTAGTGCTTAGTGTCTCATTGCTTGAATCATTCTCAGAACTCTGAAAACAAAAAAAACAATAGTTTCAAGAAATTTTAATGCAATAGATATTAGTTTTATACAGTAAAAAAAATGTTTTTTCTTTTTTAAATTTGATTTGATTTTACTATATAACAATATAGTACACTATTATATAATAATTGAGTACACAAATCGTGTACAGAGGTTGAATACTGAAAGAGATGATAGAAAATCAATTGATGAAATGGATATGAAGAATATGAACTTACAAAATCTACTGACAGTTGCTGTTCAGATCCTGAACAGTTTTCCTTACATCTTCCAATCGAAATCTGAATGAAAAGGGATTTAGGTTCTGATAATATTGTTGATATTAATTTTTAAAAAGCATTATTTTCTACAAAATATAATGTCAAAATTAAAAAAACTAATTTAAAATTAAATTTGATAGTGAATGAATATGGTTTTAAAGTATCTTGGATGAACTAAATTTACCACCAATGTCTGTTTCTAGGCCGATCATTTAAATCGACAATTCATCCAAGATATACGAGAAGCTTTGAATTTAATCCTTTTAATAAGATTCAAAACTTTAGCAAGTCAGAGTCAAAGTCATTGAAACAGATATTCATCCAACCGGCAATTATATCGCTCATTCATTTGCACGGGGTATAGTAAAATTACAATAATTTAAATAAGATAAGTTAAAATTAAGATACGAATATTGGAACAACACTAAGCCAATAGAATTAACTTCCCATTTCTATCGCTCACAATTTAGTCACATATATAATTTGGTGTTAAGCCCCCAACAGCAATGTTATTCATGCTCTAAATTTGTTACTTTCTAAAATTAAACATTCCATTTCTATTTTGTGAATAGGATCAGAAATAAATCATATTATACAAAGTATTTTTAGGCATATTAAAATAGGGCTGTAATAATGGTAGAAAGCTTTATGGAATTAAAGCATTGACATCATCACGTATTGTCAAGCAAGTTATTTTGAAATGCCAAACTGAAATTAACCATTTACGTATAATAAGGCCGATGGCTCAGCAATTCCTTTGTGCGTACGTAAACCCTCAACAACACAATGGAAAAATACAGCAGGAATTGAAGAATCGAAAATGAAGTCTTAATTGATTGTACAAACACCAACCTATCGGGCAGCTTTGCTTTCTCAACTCGAGAGATATCAAATATCTGCCTCTGTTATACCAAACTGATTTGAAAAGCAATTAATGGTTAAGATAATGACTATGCTTATTCTCTTCGTTTTTTTTTGGCTCACAAATCATGAAATTAATTGAGCTAAAAAAATCAGAACTAGGCCACTTAGTACTGGATGTCACACCTATGAAGCAGTTCATGTTGACATTTCAGCCGCACATCTCATTCTAAATGAAGTACAGTCAATCACAAGTATGTTTATATTTTCATTGGATGAACAGAGGCAATCATTCATATTAATAATGATGACAACTTGTTAGAAAGTTGATTTTATCAGGACCTCCTCATTTCATTAGCTTCTTTCACTAAATCGCTTGAAAGTTGTGAGAGCGATTACGTCTATGACAGTCGTACAAACAAAGGTGTTGCTATGGAAACCAAATTAGTGTAATTTTTCACTACACTTACATCTGCAGGTGCATGTTCTTGATAGATATAAGGTAGAATACGAAGAAAAATCAATATTAGATACGAAGGCCATTGGCAGTACACAATGATCAACGAAAACAACTGGTTGCATAAGGAGGTGTCATCTTCTGGCCATTAAGCAGGTGTTATAGTGGCATTTAAATGATGATAAAGTACATAGTGTGACATTAATCTGTCACCTGTTATAAGATACTTGTTATAAGAATTTGGTTGAATATATGTTAACAACCTATTGCCATTATAGGTCAAAATACAGTATTGTGATGTACAAATGAAAAGAACATGGCAAAAAATATTTATGAATAGAATTTTTAAAATCTATATGCTGAGAAAGTCACTAGTCCTCTGAAATTTAACAACAAACCCTGTGATGATGCTCAATTTCTTCTCTCCTCATCCATCAATCATTCCATTTTTATGGCACCATTATTCTAATGACTTTGAACTTCTATTTATTGATCGGAAGGAAAGATTCATGGTTACATTTACAGATGATACTTGTTTCATAGAAATAATTTTTTAGGATTAATTACTGATGATGTAAATGCTCAAAGTCATATGTTAACTATTTGTTAATTGGTGTTCTGAAAAACTACTTGTAGATAAAACCAAGGAAATTATTATCGATTACAGGAAATTTTAACATAATCATGAGCGTCTGCTGATCAATGACAAATTGTAAAAGAACATAAATATCTTGGCAATTACATTGATGATCAACTATAAAACTGGAATCTTTAAAACTAATAAGCTTGGCTCTAAAGAAGTTTCCTAAGAAATTCAATTGTTACTTGTATTTTATCAATATTACTACATCTGTCCGTACTAGTATTTTATTTTAGTATTTAATCAACTTCACACTGCCAATATACAATAAAATATTTACAATAAGAAAAAGTTTCCGGAGACGGCAAAAAAAGCCAACAAGTGAACAACCTAGGCACGTCTGATAATGGCCAATCCTAAATTGCACAGGTAACAGGGGAAAAAAACAAAAATATTATACAATTTTAAAATTACTACAACTAAAATTTGTGAAGTGTACCCACATACATAAAATAACAATAAAACATTTTCAATAAGACACCTTAAGGATATTGATATGTACAAGTAAAAGATACATTTATTAAATTAGTGCCTAAAATATAGTAAAACAATGACCTGAAATCAATATACCCTGTACATTCTAACATATTACAAATATTTTATAGTGAATAGAGTGTTGAAACATATATAAATAAAATTATGTTTTCATATGTTGACATTGTAGACATAACATTTATTTAGTACAAACATTTCAGAGTATACCATATCATTTGCCTCCTATTCAAACTAATATTGAAACACATGAAATTAAGATCATATTGACCATAGCTTTTTAACAAAAATGTTCCTTATCAGTTGGAGGAGAAAGTGCTTTCAATGAGATATATATGACAATATACCTGTAGAAAACATACAACACTTTTAAGACTAACAAAACATAATTTATCAAACATAAGCTTTCCTTCATGCAGTGAAAGTCTTCAGGTAAGTTCACTGCGAGAACGAAAGCTTGTTTGACGAAATTATATTTTGTTAGTCTTAAACTTGCTGTCCATCTACTGATTTATTAGCTCAGACTAACATGGCTGCACCCACTGTTACATAAAAGTAATATACATAAACAAAAGATATAGGGCTTACTGTGGTTTAACTGTTGTACAATATTTGCTATAGGTTTACATCAACTAATTTGAATTTTTCATATGACATTTATCAAATACCAAATATATTATTTTTTATTATTCTCAGTCAGCTAAATTGGTGGTAGCCACAATGTGTATGCTGAACCCCGGAGACCTCTTGGTCCCATCACTGCTCTCCTAATGTTTAAGCAGGAGGGCTGATATGAAATTTTAAAAAACGTGCACCGTCTTTCAGATGAGACATTTAAGCCATAGGTCATGTGTGCTCCCGGTGTACTGTCAATTTCACCACCACAAGGACCCCAATGGATATAAGTCTCAAGACTTACATGGGTAAACCTTGGATGTATCACACCAAAGAAATCCAATCAATACTGATTTTTAAATCATAATTCACATTAAAAATCACATGAAATAAGCGGTTTAAGCTTAGGCCCACTGTAGTGTAGGCACTGTGTGAGGAGGTAAGCTACGCACCCCAGCAAGACTTAGATGTAAAGCCTTTGAGCCGTGCTTAGAGCGGCCAGTTTTATCCTCTAAAGTACTGGAAAGGAGACTTTCTACTCAACTTCAATTTTTCACAGCATTCAAATGTGATGCACCAAATTTCAAAATTAACACAATAAAGGTAAAAACAGTATCATGACAAATTTATATATTTTTGTGATAAATGTTCAAAATGATATTATACATAGGAATTTATAGCATGCATTTTGCTAAGGTTACAATTTATACTCTGTCATACTTTGTTTTACAAAAATCTATTAACAATTTTGATATTATCATTAATTTACCTATTTATTGTTTTCATGGCTAAATGGTGTATTTATCTTGCAGCAGTGTCTTTCTAATTAATTTTGAAAAAAACTTGCAAATGCATGAATATCAAAACTGAAATAAAAATTTAAAAAGAAAGAACAGAACTCTACAGAAAGTAAACCCTCGAGTCAGGTAAGGAGTCATCAATCACACACTAATTAAAAATTAATATTATCAGTCAATTGAGTACAAAAAGTACAAAGTACAAAAATGTAAATGATGATTTTCTTTGTAATTTATGGGAACTAGGCAGTATAAATGTCACATAGATATAGTTCATAAAATCATAAACTACAATATATTTTTCCGGAGCAAAACAAATTTTTGTAATACATAGATTAAGAGAATGTAAGGGTATCTTAGTGTATTGATGCAATAACTATACTAGACAGATTACATCTGACATTATCAGAACACCTGTAGACTCAAATTTTCTAAGCATTTCTATGCCAAGATAATATTTGCAAAAAAAAAAAAAAAGATGCTTATGTTAAGATCTATAGTTTTTTTCTATAGTCTAAGTATGCATTAAATTTTTGAAAATAAATAAATTCAACAGGAAATTGTAATTAAAATATAAAGATATATTATACAATGAAAAAAACAGTATAACTAAAATTGCATAGTAGAGACAGAATAAATGGCATGTCCCACATTATGCTTTTCATTAAATTATGAATTTACAGCAGACATCGTGAGATCATCAAACACATAGATTAGTTTGAAACTATGCAACCATCCATCACTGCAAAGTAAGTTCTTTTTCTGCGTTTATCATATGCTTCGATCGAAATCGAAATCCTTCAACGGTCTCTCGAGCAATCAATTAGATGTAACTAAAACAGCTGCCAAAATTCATAACAAAAAACCTTATGCTTAATGTTGCTATTACTTAATGTAGTCGGTATATCATGTTATAAAGAGCGGGCAGGGACTCCTGGATCATGGAATTTAGTTAAACTGCGCATTCAACGTGATTCATGGACTTGCAAGTATCGGATGATAGGCTCTAATTGAACCGAAATTTTACGTTCTTATATCCTTCAAGTGATGAGATTTCGATAGAATCCTCTGATATATTATAATTCTATGGACCCTGAGGAAGACCTGTGATCATAGTAAAACTTGCATCAACATCATTATTTTTGCAACATGATCATCATTATAATCATTAATAACATCATTATCATTACAAACATCATTATCATTACAAACATCATCATTCTCAATAATATCAACAATCAAAATAATCACATTAATAATTAATACCATCATCATCATCATACCATTAATAATATTATCATCAACAGTACCACCATGATCATCATTATCATAAGTCCCATCAGAAATTTTCATAAGCATTCGTCCCAATCAAACTTCATTAGTTTTAGCCATTACATCTAGCGAGGCCTGGGGAAAGAGCTTGTGAAATACAATTTACTGTTAGTCAAAGAAGAAGAAAAATAGTTGTATTGCCAGGCACAATGACATTTAGATTTAGGGTCATTTAATTGTATTTGTTTTTTTTTTACTATTGGCCTATAGGCATAATTCTATGCTTCCTTATTTTGGGTGATAAAATGGTACACAGACTTAAGATCCAGGCAGGTAGATTATTTAAAGCTTATGGTATTTTGGGCTATATTTTAAATTATTAAAAATCATTTTTCCTAAAAGAAAAAGAATGAAATAATCTACCAAATGACAATAAGAAAAAATACAACCAATATGACATTTTCAAAAACGCTAATTCTTAATTTTGAATTTTATCACTTTTAAATTATGCTTGTTTTTGTTCTTTTTGGTTATCTTACATGTTTATATATGCCTTTTGTTTATATTATTTAAAATGATTGTATTCTGATTACTTTTGTATTGAAAATGTATCACGTCAAAAGAAGGAATAAATAAAATAAATAAATAAATGAATAAATACATAAATAAATAAAATAAATAGATAAATAAATAAATCATCATTATCATCACCATAACAATTCTTATCCTAAAACCGAAAGGTCCACTGATTAATCTCAGATAAGAAAGTATAATACATACTCCAAGTATTGAAATACACGCCATCGTGTTGGGATTCAATATTTCGACATTAATTATGTCATCATCATTCCTGATGATGACATAATTAATGTCGAAATATTGAATCCCAACACGATGGCGTGTATTTCAATACTTGGAGTATGTATTATACTTTCCTAATTCTTATCCTCATTATCATAATAATAATAGTTATTATTTTAATCATTGTATTCATAATCATCTTTTATCATCATTATTATAATTATAATCATCATCATCTTATCATGATTATAATTGTAATCATAATCAACATAATCATCATTACTGAAATGATGATGATCGTCATCATCATCTGCATCACCATCATGATCATCCTAGTAATAACCATCTTCATTATAATCTTTCTCAGCACCATTATCTTGATCCACATCTTGTTACTAATACTTAATGAAATTAGTATATACAAGCAGACAGGGATATAAGCTGCAGTATGAATTTCATTTATACAGGCACATTCCGCATAATTCACAACCATCATCCTTTAACATGATTCATGGACACATAAAACAAGTTCTGGATAATACATTCTACTTACCCTACTTTACGTTGGTCTAAATTTTGACAAACTTTTGATAGTATCGTCTGGAAATACATTATTAACATCATAACTATCATCATCATTCTTCATCATCATCATCTGCATCATTACCATCATTGTCATCTACATCATTGTAATCAACATCAATCAATCAATCAACCAATCAATCAATCAATCATAAAATGTACACATCACCATCAACTTCACCTCATATAATCTTAGTCACACCACTATACCTCCATGGTTACACACTTGAACAACAAGGGCTATCAATCACCACCATGACCAGTGCTATCAGCGAATTTTATAACATATAATAATCAATTAGACAACATTTCACAGAATGACTGACCTTTAGTGGATCCAGTGGCACAAGGGAAATTTCTTTCCGGATTTGCCAACATTGAGGCAATAAAAGCAAAACTTTCAGATAACCCCACTTGACTTTCAAAATTGTCAATTTCAGTAACAAATTCTGTGGCTCTTTCGGCTACTTAATAAAATTTATTAGTTTATCACCCTATCTAGACTAGAAAAGTGCTTTTTATTTTTCTAAAGCCAAATATCACCAATGAGATAATACAAACAATATCTACTAACAATTTACCAAAAAATATAAATAAAAATGGAAAAAAAATTTTTAAACAATTTTGTTTTTAAATAATGATTTTTTTTCTTTTTAAAAAAGTATTTTTTTCAATACATGCGGGCAGGTGTGATGAACTAATCATTCATTTATTGGGCCTTAGTTCAGAAATGGTTTCACACTTCACATGCATTGGTTAAATCTTCTAGGACCTCATTCGTGCCAATCACATTTATAGATCAACTACTTAGTAAGCTAGTAATGAACCGCTGGAAGACAAGTAATACGGTGTAAATCTCAACGGTTTTTAAACTGTCTAATACACAAGGTATTGTGACCTACTTTGACTGAGTTTTTTTTATCTGCAAATGGTAATTTGTTAGGTTATATATATTTTATTAGCATGTTTGTCAGGTCAAAAATACTGATACTGCAGTACAGTGAATCACTACTAAATTTAGCATATTTATACAAATTTGTTTTTTAAATTTATTTATACACATGGGCCAAGAATTGTTAGTAGCTAATATGTCACTGTCTTGGCAAACACGATTTATTATGCTTAGGGAGTAGAGTTGTTTTTGAAAGAGCTTGAACCAAGAACCCACAAACTGTAAGGCAAGCATTTTACTACCAATCTATAGCTACACTTCCATAAGATAAACACAAAATTTTAGAGGTCATAGCTTCATAAAATACAAACTTTTTGCTCAATTATTTGATTATTTGCAATTATTCAAGAATTTGTGATCAGCTTCAGCTTTTCTGCATTTTTTTAGAGGTTTTTCCAGTCTTCTACATTCATCCTTACTAACATAACTGTTGGAACTGAAATCATGGATAATGGATCCAAATGATCGACAGGATAGAATAAACGACACAAATTTAAAAGCAATAAACCAAGATGTTCCAGGTGTATTACCTTCAGTAAACTAAAAGAACTAGAAAATTAACAACAATTATTTGACAAAAAAAATGTGCATCATCGTTCATTATGTTGTTTGCCAAAATGCTAGGCGGCAACAGGCCTACAATGGAAGACTGGGTGGCAAATGGCCAGGTGGTAAAAATCAGGGTGGTAAAAAGCAGAGTGGCAAGAGACCAGATGACCAAATTCTGTGATGGCAATGGACCTGGTGGAAGCAGCCTAAACCAATCTGAGGGACACTCACAATATTATTTTATTATTTTTAAAAGATTTTTTATCATTAACAAAAACATGAAATTAAAAAAAATTATAACAGAGCAAGTTCTTTCAACAGGGTATCAAGTCTCCTGGAAATCAGGACAGCCGCTCACACTACCCGCAAGCAAGCAGCAATTTCTAGGAAATTAATGCATTTCCACAAATTCATATTTGCATGTTTTCACTGCTTTATTATCAACTTTCGCCCCCCCACCCACAGGTCTATTTTAAATGGACCCACCACTGCAGATCTCCCAAATTGACTTCTTCCAACTTGGGGCCCCTGTTTCAATATAGCAGCTATGGATTAGTGAAGCCACTCACATTACACTTAATCCACTGATTGAACCTAAAAATCTACATTATATTTATTCTGAAAACTTGCATAAAAAATAATATTTTCTGTGAAAACATTGCATTGCCCAACAAACACTGAAAGAGTACTGAATTTATTCAGGGCCAGGTTTTTATTATCAAATTGTTTTGTTATACAAAACTTAACATTTTTAGATGAATTATACTTTTAGTGGTTCTAGAATTACAAAGTGAAGAATATACAAAGACAATTAAAAGGCATATTAAAGTGAAGAATATTTATGTTTTCTAATTGTATGATAGCAAGCCACAAAACCAAAACTTAGATACGACTTTTATTCATAATTACAATAAAATATAAATCTACACTCATAATTAATGTTTTTACTAAGGTAAATTGCAATTTTGGCAAACAGAGGAAATGTATACTTCTGTTGGTAATCCATCCTATGCTCTAAGAAAGGAAATGTATCTGTAAACAAAAGATATTGATCCAGAAACACTCTGCCAGTAGCCGGAATGGACAGCAATGGAAATATATGGATGATTAAACTTACATTGTGACATGACATGCAGGAAGCCATGCACCTCAACCAACTCAACTCCTCCTGATCCACATCAGCATCTGGAATCAACTTTCCCAGCGCCAGACGTTCACTTTTGAACACAGAAATAAATAGAAAGCTATATAATAGATGATATTGTAACATTATTTCATTGATGGTCATATCTCGTTAACGTTCTCTTGCTAAATGTAAGCTAAGTGGATGCCTGCAAATATCACCATTGAGAACACGTGGGAGAAGCTAACGTGAAAACAGGTGACTTAAAAGTGGGTGGAGCTACTCTTGTTTACCACAAATAGTAGTTGATTATTATATATCTTGAATTTGTATGCATAAATTCAAAATATATATTTTGAATTTGTATGTATAATAATATGAATGATAATAATGATAATGATAATAATGATAATGATAATAATAATAATGATAATAATAATAATAATGATGATAATAATAATAAGTATAGACTTACAGAGAGCAAAATGCATAAAGCCTCAATGCGCTAGACCTTTGTTTTGAGTTTAAAAAAAGTCATAAAAAGTATGAAGGACTTCTGGCCTTAATATTTTGAATTGACATAAAATTTATTGGTCCAAAATTACTTTGGAAATTTGCTTTCTATTGGCACAAGGCAATCAAGTTTACAACACAAAATAGTATGATGGCCTTTTTTCTTTTTATCCATCTTATCTTCTGTCCCTTAAAAATGTTTTAAATCCTTTATTTTGATCTCAACTTTATATACGATATTTATATATATATATATATATATAAACTATATATATATATATATATATATATATAATTAATAATTACATATACATAAATATATTTATATTCGGTAATATGGTAGTGTATAACCCTATATAATGTAGAATATATGTGTATTTTATAATTTGCCTGCCTTTCCATGGCCTTACACTTATTTATCTCAACAGAGAGCAAGAGGAAGCTGAAAACTATGTTACAGTTCATCATAAACAAAACTTACAACTACTTGACTACAACTTGATACATTTGTGACATTTAGTAGGTATTAATTTATCCAATTAAACATGAATACTAGAGAGTTTCTTAAGGGCTAACTTAAGTAAAATTTAGTTTATTACTTATCTTTGCTGCGTTACTCCATTTTAAAAGCAATACTCACACTCATCTAAATCAGGTCTATTATTATAAATTATTACTTTATCTCCTTACGCACATGAATAGAGGAAGGTATTATTATTATAAATTATTACTTTATCTCCTTACCCACGTGAATAGAGCAAGTTTCTTTTTTTTAATTGAGCCAATTTCGCATTGCACTTAAGAGCTTTACCAACTATGTATCCTTTTTTTCTCACCATGCTATTTATTTGAATTTCCAAAACAAAAATTTTTTTTTTAATTTATTTTATTTCATTCTTTTTGAAAATCAGAAAATACAAAAACACATTACAAAAAAAGTAAAACAAATACAGAACAAATTGCTAGAAAAATAACATGGTCATAAATTTAAAGAAAACCCAAATCAGTGCCAAGGAATAGCAAAAGCGGCAGGGACACTGGCACCCATAAATTTATCTGTGGCAGGGACCTATGGCAGGGCAAATGTGTGCATTGTTCCTTTGTTTGAACTTTTATGTTCAGAATTGCTGCAGAAAGTAAAGGAAAATGGTATAGAGTACAGTCATTGCATTTCACAACTTCTATCAAGTTATTGTTTCTTCTACAGGTTTCGGCATCTTTATTGCCTTTTAAGTGATATGAATTCCTGTTTATCTTTATGAGTTACTCAGCCAATTCAACGTGCTGAAATCCTAATGAAAAACATCTCAATTTACCCATTGATAATAGGAGATACACACATTATAGAAGACGCCAGGATATGAATTCCTTAATGATATATATTGGACATCAGCGACTTAAAGGGATTTTTCACGAGACGATGCCGTAAATTAAATTTTGAGCCGGCATAGATCCTGATTTAGTGCGATGCCATGCGCAGTCACATTACATTTAGGTTTATACGCACTCGCCGAATGTTAGGACGTACAACTAATACGTATACCTAATACTTTAGCATGCCGAAAGCCTAATTAATAATGTAAATTGGCGAACACTGACCCATTAAAAGCTTCTTGAGCAGCCGAAATGCCAAGCACTACTTCTTTGATTAATTTGGTTCTAGGTATTGGCTATCATATCCGGAATTTGTCAGGTTCACTAATCACAACACTCAATTTCAATAACATTAACAAGTGTAAGTATTTCCATTTTATGCAATGGAGAAGTTGCATTTTCCTGCTCTTAACATTTCTAACTGATTTATATCTGTTTTATGGTAAATATTTTTTTCCACATTTATCCTTTTAATACCAAATCCTTATATACCTACTAAAAAACAATACCTAATCTCAACATGAATAATATACTGCCTGTGTTGAGCTCAACTAAATTACATTCTACATTGGAACTGCATAGTTGGTAAAGTTGATTTTAATTAAAAATCATATAAAAAATATATTATCTTTGTATATGCCATTTGTTGCTTTTTTGAGGTAAGAGTTTGAACAATTTTCCTCTTAGAAGAAAAGCCATAAGCAATGTTGCACACACATTAACTCCCAACTAAGTATGCTTCACTAAATGATTTTCCAAGATTTTGACACAATGCATTTTGAATAATTCAAGGAAAATATATACCATTATGATAATGTATGAATAAAACATATAGCATTCAATATAAATTAATTAAATCCTGTCTGACATTAGCAATCAATTATTAAAAATGAATAAAGTGAAATTAGCAATCAATTATTAAAGATGAATAAAGAAGTTTTTTAAAAATCAAATTTATAAGGATAAATTAATCAAAATGCTATAAGGAAATGGATATGAAAATCAGTAAACAATTAAAATTTAAATTAATAAAATGTCTCTTAAGTAAACCAGCCTTACTTACCTTGTCACATACATCATCAATAGTGAAATTTCCAGAACAGATATTTGTCAAACTTAATACCAACAAAATTAGCAAACCTTTAAGTAAAACATTAATAATAGAAAAATAACCTTGAGTACTAATAACTTCATTTTTATACTGAAAAATCATAAAACTTGTTTTCTCTGAATTTATTGTCAATTTATTAGAAAATGGAGGAATAAACCAACTGAAAATTCTTTTAAACTGAACATTAATATCTGATAAATCAAGAATGTTTCCTGAAAAAGAGTGAAATAATTTAGCATCGTCAGGAAATAGATGGAAATCAAAAAAGTTTGATGAATTAGGAAGATCATTAATATAAATGTAAAAGGAGTGAGTCGTAATACACAGAACCTTGGAAAACACCACAGGAAGTATTCAATTTATCTGAAACATAATTGTGTGATGAAATAAACTGTTTTCTATTGGAAAGGTAATTAAAAATCCATTTATATGCATTTCCTCGAACATCATGATATAAATTAAAACATAAAAGAGATGGATCTATTGTATCAAAAGCTTTACTAAAATCAGTAAAAATACCAAATGAAGATTTCTTTATTATTAATGTCTTATTGGTGATTATTAACCAATATGACATTTTTCTGAAAACCATATTAAAAACAAAAAAAAATATTTTTCATTTTAGTTGAACCAATGTGTAAAATGGTAAAGTTACCTTACAACACTTCAATCACTGGCAGTGATCCTTGTCAAGTGACGATGGTATAAACTTATGACATCATCGGCCGATGCCGTCTTACGCCCTCTTGTCATGGTGATGACAGATGATCTTTGGGGGCAACCGCCGCAGTTGGTCTTTAAGGATTTCATCATAAATGTTGGAAAATTCATATGCTCCTTCATCTCTGTTCATGTGGTTTGTGTAGCGTCTAATATGAATTGCTTCTTTGATTTGACGTTGTTGCATATTAAAAACATTTCTTGAAGGTTTGCTTGGCGAGTATCAATAAAAAAAAACCATTGAATCTTTGGTACACCATGTCCAAAAAAAATAGTTTTTAAGGTAAAACCACTGGTTGTGTCTCACCATTTCGGTGAGATTGCTCTGACCGTCATCAGAAGAATGACAACAGAAGACAGCTTTTCTTGGTCTTATAGATAGTGATCGTCGATGAACCATTGTTGTAGAACCATTTTAACGTTTATAAAAACAAATTATTATTTTGTGCAATAAGAAATTACTTTTTCAAAACTTCACTTAAGACAAGAATACAAATTGGTCATATAATTACCCAGCAATTCTGTCTTACAGTCTTTAAATATTGGGATAATATAACGGTTTTTAGCTTAGGACCAATGATAGTAAAAAAATTATTAAATTTCCACTAGAATCCATAATATTATCACCACCATACAATTTGGTGACGGTGATTTTATCTGCAATTTTTGTGTGTAACAAACATGACTAGAGAGATGGATATTTGTTTATTTCATGCAATATTGAGTAATTTGCCACTTATACATGGAAAAGATTCTCTATAAACTCATTTAGTTGCAGAGACTAGATAGTGCAGCTGTATTTTTCAAAAACAATTTTCCAGGATTGAGCAGCAAGTGATTAAGACCATCTTAAGCACAACTTAGTGATTAGTAATGCACCAATCAATCAATTGAAGTTACAAAGTGTAGCACCGCACACCCCCAACCATATGACTCATATTCAAGCCTGAACTACAGTAGGATAGGGTAAACAGTATCCCCACTTCCTAGTAAATTCATCCCCACACAACGTTCATAATGAATTTGGCACTCTCCATACAAATTCCCTAAAAGGGTTTTAAAATCTCAGGTATAATGGCATAAACTCTAAAAACAAATGCATTGTTAAATAGAATATAAGAACAGCCAGAAGATTGATGGAATAGTGTATATTGATGAGTAAGGATGTGCAATGGTAGACCTAATTGAAATGTATATGGGAGATATAATAGGAAGATAATTGAAGATAGTTCTCACCTAGTCAATAACCATTAGGACATTTTAAGAAGAATCCGGCAACAACTGCGCAACTGGAGATGCTTGAGGCAAATTTTGATTCAGAACCGTACAGATTTTACAGTAATACAAGATACAAAAAAAAACAACATTGATTGTACTGTATGCTTCAGAAATATGCTTAGCACTGGCAGTGCCTGAATAAAGAATATGAATATTCATATTCTTTATTTTATGTATAACTAGAGTTATTATGTGACATTCAGTATATAATTAATGAACTAATATACACTAGTTCAATTACCTTTGTAATAATTACATAAATAAAAATTTAGAACAAAGGATTGCCTGCATTTAGTACAAAATGCTGTTATTTCTAATTTTAGGAATGAGTTAGTTATATTTTAATATTTTTCTTTTTTTTGTACTACTGTATTTCATTATGAAGGATCGAGAGCAAACCTTGTATGGGCTTTCGCCCATTCCCTATCCGGGCAAAGCATGTTGTTTCATTTCTGTTTACTGTATTTGCCAAATAAATATTACTGTATTATTATTATTACAGAAATCTGCTAGATACTGGCAGTGCCTGAATAATGAAATTCATAAATATAACCAGTAAATGTAATTTCTTATAATAATAATTATAATTTTAATTAATATATAACATTTAGATAATGTAATGCATAGTAGCGCAAAAATTTTGTTTATCTACTTTTAATTTCACTAATTTTAATTATAGCCCTAATGTGTATATTTAAACATTTTATCTTTTTACATTTTGTAATTTGATGTTTGTTTGGTGTAATATTTTTTGATCGGTTTGGTGTTAATGTATTTTCTAATTGTTTATGCCAGATTCAAGGAACCTTTCTGTTTAAGTATTTTTATATGTGAATAGACCAATAAAGTGTATCTTATCTTATCCAGAGTTAATATGTGACATTCAATACATAATATAAAATGCATGAACTCACCTACATACACTAGCCCATTTACCTTTGTAAAATAAATTTAGAACAAAGGATTGCCTGAAGGAATGCCAGGGTGACTACAAGAATAATAACTCAAAAAATGTATTTATTTACTATTCAATAATATTTTCAGAGGGTGGCTCTAATAATAGCAATGCTGAATTTCAAACAAATTAAATACCGATTTAAAAATCCTAACTACAATGAAATAAAAAATGAAAAAATTTAAAATGTTCCATAGTTAAAATAATTACAATTGCAAGAATGAAAATAAAATTCCAAAGTTAAAATCCAAACAATTGCAAGGACAACGGTGAAAAATAGGGAATAATAATTTAAAAAAAAAACATATTGCACTCAGAAACAAACAAACAAACACCAATTAAAATGTAACTTAAAAATATCAGAAGATAAAATGCTGAAATTGCTAATTTTCATATAAAAGGGATATAAGTTTGGACTTAACTATGCATATGGATGGTTTGATTTTTACGATTTCATACATTTTTTGACAAGAAAAAGAAAGGGAAGGTGGGTGTGGGTGGCAGTCAAAAATAGGTGGGACTTATGGTCTTAAGAGGCGAGTTAGGGGTGTTCCCTTTAACGAATTTTAATTTTTGAAGAGGTGTAAGGGTGGGGCTGAGGTGGTTGTGCCCATTTGTCAGGGAACGATGTACCACCTGTTGGGGGAAAAACTGAGCTTTCCCTCTGCATCAGTGACAAAGTCTTCCAGACAAGTGGCCGAGCCTTAAGGCAGGGGCACCGCTAGCTACGGCCTTAACATCGGCGCTGGTTCCAGTTGCTCGTGGCCCATGGTTTGGTTGATAGAACCAAGGTCCAGTGTATATTTTAAAGAACCCATTGCATCTTTCGGAAAAGTAGGGGTTACCCCGATGTTATGGTTCATTTTAACCCCTGTCTTGGAATTATGTGAACATGTAGCCCTGATGTTATGGTTCATTTCAAAGCAAAATACAAATTAGGAGAATCAGGAGAAACAACAAATTTGTTCAAATTAGTGTTCACACTCTCCTTAAAGCTCTATCCACACTATCAAATTTACTTTGACAAAAAAATGTGACACACCCATATATAGTAATGCTATGCCTATATATGGTCATGGTGTGATGTCATCATGCCCATATCACACTTTTTTGTCACAAAATTTGATAGTGTAGACAGAGCTTAAGAAATATACTTTGATCAAAACTAAGGAGTGTGTGTATTGCAATTAACAGAAATAATGAAATAGGATTTTGTTGTAATCAATATTAACTAATTGATTTTGGCTCTTATTCTTACTCTTTAATTGAAAACACACATAGTACAATAGGTCCATTAGTAATGATGTAGCATTTTATGTTTCAAATAACTATGTGACATTCAATATACTTTCATCATTAATGTTTGAAAGATTAATTAAACATATTTCCTTTCATAAATCATCATTGTGAAAGTGCATTAAAAAATCAGGCACCTTGTGGCAAAATAGCCAAGTTGTCCCACAGACCAGTGATATACAATATGGGAGCTAAAAAAAACATAGCCTAATTTTTTAAAACTATTAATCAACCGCTTAATATGTTCTGATATTTTGGAAACAGTAGAGTAAACAGTAAGATATAGCTAACTAATTGCAATTATGATTAAAGTGACCCAAGTCTTTTCTTTAACAAGACTAATACAAAAACGGTTGTATTTGTTCATGTCTTGATATGTTTGCAATATTTATTAAACTGGAATTTTGAAATAGAAAATGTCATATCACATTTTCAGCCAAACTTGGTATGTTAATATTGCATAAAATGTGACACAGTAGTTATTCTGACTACATATCATATCAAAATATTGTGTTTAATCCACTACAAAAAGTATTAAATTATTTTGTTTGAATAGAGACAAAGACATATAAAAATAAATCAAATATATCATATTGATATTTATTATCTTTCAAAAAAAAAAAATGAAAAACAGGTAAGAAATATCAGACAAATATAATCTAGTTTAATTGTTACATTGGATTTGGGGAAAGTTTGTGCTGAGGACAGCCCCCCCACCCCACCCCCCCCCCCCCACCCCAGTATTTGACAATTTCAATTTTCATTACAATTCAAAATATAATGTTAGTTTAAAGAGCACTAAACTTGATTTAAGTTAATAAGCAGAAGTTAATGTTGCCAATCACAGGTTAGTCACACTAAAAATCATAAAGACAAAAATGATAATGACCAGGTTGGGGAAAATTTGTGCTGAGAACCTGCTTCCATGCTATAAACAGCAAAACAAAATAAAAACCCCAATATTTGACAATTTCAATTTTTGTTATTACAATTCAAAATATAATGTTAGTTTAAAGAGCATTAAACTTGATTTAAGTTATGGAGCAGAAGTTAATGTTACCAATCACAGGTTAGTCACACTAAAAATCATAAAGACAAAAATGATAATGACCAGGTTGGGGAAAGTTTGTGCTGAGAACCTGCTTCCATGCTATAAACAGCAAAACAAAATAAAAACCCCAGTATTGGACAATTTCAATTTTTGTTATTACAATTCAAAATATAATGTTAGTTTAAAGAGCATTAAACTTGATTTAAGTTATGCAGCAGAAGTTAATGTTGCCAATCACAGGTTAGTCACACTAAAAATCATAGACAAAAATGATAATGACCAGGTCATAAAGACCAAGATGATAACGACCAGATTGAGATATTTCTCTGAAGAGATTATACTACACCGACAGTGAAATAGGCCACAAAGGTACACATTTAGGCACACCGAATACGTGTGGGTTTGAGCTCGAGACTGTTCAGGTTGCTTATGTAAAACTTGGTTTCCATACAATCACTACTCGCTATCCACCAACAGCTTTCGCCGAAGCTGATTGGTCAGTCGATACAGGGGACCTTCTTCTGGGACTGCTAGGCAATACAACGATTGCACTGAAATCAGTTTAGCGACAGTGTAGGGAAATCAGGCTTTATCTGCATCCTAGTACAGGGTATTTGAAGTGCTAGAGGTATTATGCTATTTTGAAATTTGCTTAATAATCAAAAGTAATTATCTTTTATATTTTTTAGTAATCATTATACCATTCAATGATTATGAATAATCTAATTATTCATAAAAATGTTATGCACATTCTACTTATTCATATATTAAAATTATTTTAATTATTAAAATTTAACAAATTTACATATACCTGTACTGAAACAATAATTTGTTCTTGGTACGATTTATATATTCCCTTATAATCGTGATTTATAAAATTATGTGGTCTCAAACGCAAGTGCAATGCATATTACTTTTCTTATTATTTAGAAAGAAGAACAAGAGTTTACTCTAGGAATTAGTCACCATGTTACATTAAACACATAAATCACAAGCCCGCTATTTACTCTCTTGTAATTAGATTTCTAAAGCCACATCAAATGCATACATACACTTTCTATGATGATTTACTGTGGCCGCATGATCTTCCATTTAAAAATTAACAACACTGTTTCATAATAATAATAATTGTCAATTTATATAGCGCATAATGTAAAATACCACCATGCGCTTTACAGCATGGAGTGGGAAAAATTATTAAAAGTTTCACCTAAAAAAAATAATGAATAACAATAAAAATAAATATAATGTTAATAAATAATTTGAAAATACAGAATTTTATTTACTTTTGCTATCTTTCAATGCTATCTCCCCATGTTCTAGATATGAGTTGTATTGATGTATGAATAAATGATTAATGTTAATCTTATGATAATTGTTATAAATTTCATTAGATCTTTACAAACTAAATCTAAACAAAGGCTTTACGGTATTTGATGCTAATCTAGGATATTGCCAACATTTCTCAGATCAGTACCTTCACTGACATTTGGTGTGCAAATTAAAGAATTATACAAATACAGACTGGCTGTTTTTTTCCAGACAATTTTTACTGAAAATTGACTCAACTACTCTCAACAATGACAGCAAAAGTCTATTCAAGAATTCAAAATAGTGGAAGGAGACTGGTGCAGGGAACACATGAGGATATGGGTGGTTAAAAAAGGGTAACTGACAGAAAAGAAGCAGGGAAACAGCTGTCAGTGACCCCAACCCCCCCCCCCCATTATTGAGTAACCTCCGGGTTTAGGAGCAGTGAATTATAGCATAAAACATTAGAATGTTTAACAAGGTAAACTAATGGCCACCCATGCATCTTTGGGACACTATCTAGATTAAATTACAAACATAACTATAATTTTTTTTATTAGTATTAAACAGACTGGCTGTTTTTTTCCAGACAATTTTTACTGAAAATTGACTCAACTACTCTCAACAATGACAGCAAAAGTCTATTCAAGAATTCAAAATAGTGGAAGGAGACTGGTGCAGGGAACACTTGAGGATATGGGTGGTAAAAAAAGGGAAACTGACAGAAAAGAAGCAGGGAAACAGCTGTCAGTGACACCCCCCCCCCCCCATTATTGAGTAACCTCAGGGTTTAGGAGCAGTGAATTATAGCATAAAACATTAGAATGTTTAACAAGGTAAACTAATGGCCACCCATGCATCTTTGGGACACTATCTAGATTAAATTACAAACATAACTATAATTTTTTTTATTAGTATTAAAAATCAGTCTACCACTGGATATATTTATCTTGATATAACATTATCCTTTTTTTACTATTTACAAACACTATAAAATATATTATATCTAATAACATTAAGCCAATATTGACAGGATGACTTTAAAAAGTGGTGCAAAAGATACAAGTAGACCAGCTTGGAGAGATCATCACTCTGCAGTCGGCTACGTAGGCTGAAGTGATGACGATAAGGAAGACAACACTGACGATGAAGATAAAGATGCTAATGATGATGATGATGAATGAAGATCATTATTATGATAATGATGGTGTATGTTGATAGTGATGGTAATGATTATGGTAATGGAGGCTGTGATGACAATGAAATGATGACAATGATAAAGATTAATATGTGATGAAAAAAGAGATAAAGACGATATTTTGTGATTATTACAGTTTACCCTCCAATTCGAGACCACTCTTGGGACCTGAAAATCTGCGATGGTATCACGATTGGTCTCCAATTAGAGGGCTAGCTTTGTGTTAAAAGATTGAAGATTGTTATTTAGATCTTTGAAAAAGTGGTCTCGAATTAGAGGGGTCTCGGAATTAGAGGGGTCTCGAATTGGAGGGTGCACTGTATATTATCACTGACAAAGATTATTATGAAATGGTGATAATGATGAGAGTGATGGTAATGATGATAGGTGTGATAAATATAACACTGATAAAGATAATATTATAATATTGGTGACAAAGATCATGATGAAATGATTACAGAGATGATCTATGAGACAACACAGCCACTGTTGTTGCTTGGTTCTTTATCCGTTGGTTTGATGTCCTTCTCTTTGACAGGTGTAACTTGCTCATCCTTCTGCAAAAATAAAGCAAAATCATGCTAATTATTACTTTGTATAAATGGCACATTGATGATAAACCAATCAAACATGTATTATAAGATTAACAGACTTGAGCAATAAGCATGTGTCAGGTAACAATCTGCATTACGCGCTATAAATAAGATTGCCATTACCACCACCATTATCACAGGGAGGGAGGGAGGGAGGAAGGAAGGAAGGCTGGCTGGCTTTACAACGTTCACTGAGAGAGACTGGCCTTTTGATCGCCTAGGCCTAGGAAGTAAGCCAAGGCCTACTTGGTGTGTACTATTTTCATAACTTTTTTTAGGTATCGTAGGATCTATGTATGAGGTATACAAAACAGATATTGACTGCTCTAGATTTTGGGAACGGTGAAATCTATAGCCCCGACCTCAGTGATGTGGAGACCGTAGTAGTCTATCTTCTCTCGTGGGAAAATAGATTTCACCATTGCCCTCTCTCAATATTTGTATATTATTCCTTTTCCTGACACTAATCCTCTACCGCATATACTGTATTGGCTATAGTAATCAGATGACCAAATGGTACAAAAATTTACAAGTAATTTCACTGTTCTCTGGTTCAAGTAATGGGATACCATGTTAATTTACTCAACCATGTATCATTAATATTAATGACGGTTAATTATTTGCATAAGTATATTAGATACAGAAACCATGAATTAAGCATTAGTAGTAGCCAATCAAATATACAGTATATTGAATTAAGTTTGCTTATTACTGACTTGCCACTGCCTCATGTTGGATTCCCTGTTTTTTGGTTCTGTGAAAACAAACCGTTATCAATGCTTAGAATCCTTACATCATTTGAAAAATGAAAATCGGCATTCTTCTTCAAATAACATAAGCATTGATAAACGCAATGTTAAGTATCTCATTGGAACTTGATCTGACCCTTACAAATGAGCATTTTTTCCAGATTGTATACATTTATTACACAATTCTTTAACAAAATTCAGTGTAGCCCTATTCTGCATTATAATGCAAATGTAATTAGATTCATAAAGAGCTTTATAGTTAAGTCCCAAAGCACACAAGGTGTGGATTGGCTCATACAGTAACTTGCTTCTTCCCAAGAGTCTCTTCATGTCTGAGCTACCTGGTAAGCCAATACCAGCTACTCGCATCTGTCCACAACATGGGCTGCATGGACCAGTACTCAGGGGTAACTCCCTTGATGTACTAGGTTCTTTAAAATGAGCCAAAGTGTGTACATTGGGCCTACGGTTTATAGTCCTTAGCCGAGAAGACTTGTTCCACCACTAGAGCCATGCAGTTCAAACCAGCGTCGATATTATGGCTGCATGTTCCACATCTGCCTTAACCGCTTAGCCACTTGACTTGCGTATTCCACGACATGGGCTAAAACGAACCACAGCATCGGGGTAACCCCTTACTCTTCCAGAAGATGCAATGGGATCTGGACCTCCATTGTAAGTCCTTATCCGAGAACAAATGTTTTTTTTTTATACAATTTTAATGACCCAAAATGTACTCACTGCTATTTCTACATTGGACAAATAAGTAGATTCACATTTAATGAGCGTTACATACGTATTAGGTCAAAGGTTACCACAAATTTAACCCAACCTCAATTTTACGAATCCTCCAATTTACGTACACCCTCCGATCCGGTACCGTACGTAAAATCGAGGTTCTACTGTATAGGAAAAAATTACACCTACGGTTGCAACAATACAAAAAAAGAAATTTAACAAATTTACAATCCAATTATACATATTGTGAATTTGTGGTCATGATGTGTCATCATAACTATATTTAGGCATGTCACTTGTTTTAGTCAAATAAAATTATAGACAGGACAAGGCTTTAAACTACCTTAAAAAATCTGATCAAACATGAAATGAAACTTCGATATTACTGTATATCAGTTTGATATGACATCATGCCCATATATGGGCAATTCACACAAATTTGCCATATACAACTTGATAATGTGGAAGTTTAGATTTACACTACAAGCATTTGATAGTAAAAATATTTCATGCCCATTAAAAAACAAAGAGCATCCAAGCTGTGTTTGCATAACCAATGGCAGAAAGACGGCATGCACAAATTAAAATATTACTTACTTGAAGTGGGGCGGAGTAGGGTGACATGTGGAAACCTTCGTAGATTTGAGGGGTCCAGTTCGGGCTTAAGCTGGGCGAGTCAAACTCCTGAGGGCTGGCCAATCCGTATGTAGCCTTTAACTCAAGTTCAGGTATCTCTTCTGGAACCTTCTGATAATATCTGATTGAATAATGTAAATTAAGTATTATTTTAGCTAAGTGTGCAATACTTGTCAAACACATTCACATACATTTAATGATTTTAACCAAACTCCAACATAACATGCACCCTCTGGCTGAAAATCACAGCAATTGCTGCACTTATTCAGAAGAAACACGCAAGCTGCTTTCCATCACTTAATAGAAATCTAAAGATATTTGTGGCATCGATGGCTTACATGAATGAATTCTCTCTTTCCACCTTTTCCAGATTTCTTTTCACTTCTGAACCAAACCTTCTAAAGAACAAGTGTTGTTCTGGCTTTGCAATAGTCCCAGGGCCCTTTGCTTTAGCATACTCTTCACACAGTAATCTACTTTTTTCATACACTGGAAGAAAAATTCAAGAATTAATTATTGTATCTATTAATGATATTAAATAAAACAAATTATCATAATGAGGCATGTCAAGTCTAGTTACGGTATGTTCATGAAGAATATAATATGAAAATACATAATTACCTGAAACACTTTCCTTAACCGAACGAATAGCTTCTCCACACTTTTCTTTATTTAGTAACTCTTTGCCATTGTAACAATGAGCCTGCAAAAAAATTAGGAATTCAGATAAAAAATAGTTTTTTAGTATAGAGGACTACAGTGTTACGTCACGATACCATGTGATACTACTCTGTTGCTATTGTTGCAAAATGCGTTCAACCGGACGAGATTTTCTCCACTGAAAAACTAGTGATCCCAATTTCTAACGTAATTATTAAGATGTTGTATCTTAGTTTTTCTTTGTAAATTTTTAATTGAAGATTAAATGTGTGTTCGATAACTAATATAATGCAAGCTTTTGTGTTTTAAGTACATTTTGATGGTAAAATATTAAATTTTAAAATGCCTATTCCAGAAAGGCTATGAAGTCATTCAGGCGTGATAAACGGTATCCAACGTCTGGTTGGCGACAGAGGGCGCCGCCTGGCGTTGTGACGACATGACTGTGGTACTCTATAATTAGTAGCAGTATTGTATTATAGAGCAAATTATATAATGAACTGTCTAAATAATTGTAAATCCATTGAACACTAAAGAACATGAATCAAATATAATATATAAAAAACAATAAAACCACAAAAAAGCAGAAAAATTTACATCAATGATAATGATGAAGCATCAAAAACAACAGTAATGGTAACAATAGTAATGGTAATGGTCCTGCTACTCAAAATGCTTTGATAATAAACATAATATTAATAATAAGTTTAAGAAAGATGTTAGGCACAGAGATGGAGTAGCATTGGATTGGAATTCTTCGGTGTAATACAGAACTCAAAAAAGTCCTAAGACATATGTCCAGCAGGGTCCTTCAGGTGGTAAATTGGGCAGCAAACAGGAAGACAATCCCCTACTCTTTTCTAAAAGAGTGTACTGTGTTCTTTAACATGCACATGGGACATTTTGCACACAGGACTAACAGTTTAAATGTCTAATCCGGAAGATGGTGCGCTTTTAAAACTTGAATTTCAGCCCGCCAGCTGAAACATGCGAGTAGAAATGGCAATTAGAGAGCAGCTTAGCTCAGTTGGCTACTCTGGTGGTAGCCACTGTGGGTGCGCTGAACCGTGGAGATCTCTAGGTCCCCGGTTCAATTCCCATCGCTGCCTCTCCTTAATTGTGTTTCAGCTAGGGGGATGAAATACAAGTTACAATAGCGCACCGTCTTTCGGATGAGACGTTTGTTTAAGCCGTTGGTACTGTGTGCATTTATGGCCCATTTGCACGTTAAAGAACGCAGTACAATCTTCGGAAAAGAGTAAGGGATTGTCTCACGGTGTACTGTTCAATCCCCACCAGAAGGACCCCACTGGAAATAAGTCTTCTTCAAAACTTTCGTGGGCTATCCTTGGTGTTTACCCACTTAATCCAATTGAAAGTTCAGCACATACACACACAGTTGTTACCACCAGTTTAGCCAAATGAGCTAGCTGCTCTCTGGTTAAAAGAAGATCAAAAATATCAAGATCAGTGGCACTAGAATACAAAAAGGTCAAGGTGGAAGGAATTCATTGAAACCCTAAGAATGATAGAATGACACACTATAGGAGAGGCCACAACTCGAGTGATTGATTATCAAACCATGGTATTGTAGGTTTAGTACACTGACCACCAAACTACAATACTTACATATGAGAGATAGAATGCAAACTTGAGGTTGAAGTAGAGGCTCCACTTTGTAACTGCAGGGTCTTCAATACTCTTTAATGAATCACGTGCCTTTTGGAACATTCTTGCAGTTTCATGCGCCAGAGCTGATATCAAACTTGCTTTGTGATCCAACTCAATAGCTCGTGCTAATGTGACTGTTAAATGTTAAAATATAATAAAACTATTTAAAAAAAATAATAACACTTAGTTTCTAATTGTATAGGGTTTTTTTTTAAATTCATTTGAACAAGTAATGTGTGGGACCATGGATTGTCACAGGCACATTTGGAGTCTCCCAGAAATCAGGATTGTCTCCTGCACTCGGACAATAATCTCCTGGAAAATAACCTATCTCCCGCAATTCATTAAATCTGCATGTTTGTATTACTGTATTATCATTAGTCTCACAGCATCGAATGGTATCACCATAACTAACAAAAAAAAATTAGATGTTTAAATAAAGCTTGTGTAGATCTCCCAAAAATGACTTCTTCCAACTTGGGACCCCTTCAGTGCATGCATGCTTTATTCAATACTGAGGTCAAGTGCAGTAATGATACAGATATAGATACATTTTTGCCAATTATTATTATTATTATTATCATCGTGGATAGTAGTCACCTTCTTGGGCCTCAGCTGTACATTGTAAGGTGTATGCACTCAGTATTCTTGTATCAAGATCAGAGATAGAAACAGCCTCTTCCTTCAACTGTGGAACAAGTTTCTCCTAAAAAAAATTAATTAAAAAATAAATTATACTTTTCCACTAAAATAAAAGACTTAACTGGAGGTCATCAACAATGTACAGATTTGACTTCATTCTCAGTATTCATACAAATTCATACATTCATATTCCATATTATTTCAACCTTAATCTCTCACTTTCTGATTCTAAACAGTGTCAATAAGTACAATAAGTACAATACCTGTAGGAATAAGATTTTTAAATTACAGTTATATGACAAAATCATGTATAAAACATTTTTCAATATCATTAACAATAACATTAAATATACAAACTTCATAAGTACTGGTGTATAAGTGTATAAGCTATTAGATGTCACCCTGGTATACAGAAGATATGGCATTTATATAGGCTAATATACACATTTACAAGCATATTTGGCAGTCTGCCTACTAATCAGTGCCAAACTCAGCAACATAATTTGATACAACAGTGAACTAACAGCTCACTAACTGACTTGTTTACATCAGGACTGGCTTTAAAAGCCTGAATATTTTAATTTCAAAGCATTTATTTCATGTTTGTTTAAGTAAATGTATTAAGCGAGTGAGCATAAAAATTAAAATTGGGTTGGCTGACGAATTGAAACACAATTTTCTAGACAAATAAAGCAATAAATTAACACAAATACAACGAACCAGTTACATAAGTAAACAACACACTTCTTCCTATTCACTATACCCTCTGTTAGTTAATAAGCAGTAATAAGCAGTTGACAGATTTAGGAACTAAATATACAGTATTTGGTAAAATATACTTGGCTACATAGTGCAGGCACTCTATGGAGTTACTATAGAGTGACTGCACTCTGGGTTTACACTGTGCTACAGTGCTATGCAGTAAACCAGATTTGAATATTATTTAACATGATTTCCATTAACTCATTAATATTCGGTGCATATTGATCTCTAACATTTAATTTAACATTATTTCCATTCCCTCTACATAATATGTTACCCCTTACTGTCTAATACTTAATAAGCCACAGACAAGTGATTTAGGACCGACTTTGTCCACTATACTTACGAACTTCGAACAAGAACTTCATTTAGTCCTAGTTGCAACTTAAACTTAAATTTGTATAGTTCTAAATACGACTAATTCAAGTCCCAGTTTTAGTTCAGCTAAAGACGGCGGGCAAGCAATGACTATCAAACCAATCAGTGAAAAGAGCTCACTTTAATAACAGACAAAATTTTAGAGATCCGGTAACGCGGATGAATATTAAGCTGCTGTCTGTCATTCAAAAACGTATTTCCTCATAATTCATATTAGACCATCATTCCCTTACTTAATTAATTTTCTATAATAAGTTCTATTCGTTAGCATAACGACAGGGAATTTGAACAGGCACTGAAAAATTGCAACAACGCGAGAGGATTCCGTTCAAATCAGGAACTATCACATGTGGCTAGCAAAACATGTTATTTTCGCATTTTGGAAGCTAAATTTGGCGTCTCTTTTGTTGAACACACCGAAGATGCATCAGACCTACCCATACAATCGTTTTTATTCGTTTTACTCTATAGTAAGTTACAAAAAGCATGTTTTTAGTGGGGTAAATATTTCAAGTCGGTGATTTAGCCTGACCTTAGGCTGACTAAAATAATTGGGCTGCGGAGGTATCATTTTAGTCGAGGTTCAAGTGATTTAGTCGTAGTGCTAGTTAAAGTTCGTTTTAAGAATACGAAATAATACATAATTTTGAAGTTTTAGCTCGAACTACGACTAAAGTTCGTTTTAGTCTTGTTCGGTATTTAGGCAAAGGGTGGAAGAATTCACCCTATGGAGCGACTGCTCTCGTTTTGTGTTTTTCATCAAATGCCAACATAATTTACATAAACTATAAGATGTGTGCTAAAAGTTAAATAACATTTGAACCCCAGACCTTGAGGTCCGAAGGCAAGTAGCATATTCATATAAATGGTTGTAATAAATCATATGAAATTAAACATTGATTACAATCTATTTTTGATGAATCCCACATTTTTTATAATGGGTCAAAACTGCCGGAGCTTATTTAGGAACATTTACCATTACATTTACCATTTAACTTGCGTTAAAATGTACAAATCAACAAGTTTGAGGTGTTTAAAAACAGTCAACATATATTCGAGCAGAGCCTTATTATTTTATATGAAAAAAATGCCACCTAGTGGTGTGTTTTGATGTTATAACTACTATACAATACTAGCTTTGTTGACTAACTAGGTCTATTATTCCACACGGATACAAACCTGAATATATTTGAAAATCCCAGCAGCAGTTCGCAACGCACGGTGAAGTTCTTTTGCCTCATCTTCCTGAACCCTTTAAAAGAAACACTTCTATTGTAATGTAACACATTTTCAAATTATGATTGATAAGTTGAATCTTCTTAGACCTATATTATTTTAGGCAAGACTTTTTTTTTACCCTGTTTAGCGTTAACATCAAAAAATCATTTTAACCAAAAACTTACTTAAAATTGATTGAACAAAATGTATGACTTACTCTTCTTTGCTACCTGCAAGTTTTGCAGCATGCTTGGTATACCACAGGGCTACATTGCTCAAGATGCTGATTTTCTCAAACAAAAGATCTTTTTGTTCTCTGGGGTAAAAAGTTCAAATGCATTATTATTGGTAAAGCTAAATGATACAATATTACCTAGTAATATTTCAAATATAACTTGTGGCCGAGTTGGATCGAATTCTAGAAAACTACCCAATGAGTGTGCATATAGGCTTTGGAATTCAGTAATGCTTTAACATACAATTGCAGGGTACAGACAATCTCAAGATTTGGCACCATTATCTTTCGAAGCATTTAACAAACTATTAATACAATGCTGCCAAGTTCAATTCTCAAGCACAAGGGTAAAGACCAGACCAAACTAACATTTATGTTATCAAATTGAACATACACTTTGCAATAAAATGCAAGGGGAGAGGAGACAACTTCGGATTGGAATGATCAAACCAAGAAGACTTACATGATTTTAGATATCAAAGTGTTTGACCACTTCACCTTGAACGCATGCCTCAGGTTGCTTTCTCCTCCACTAGCTCCACCGGAGGCTCCCGCAGAATCCTGCAGACTCGTTTGGTCATTAGCATCCAGTGTCTGCTGTTGTGGGTTTGTGGTCTGCGTTTTACTTCCTTCTGGTGCAACAATGAAGCCTTCAAGTAATGATAAGTATTTCTCTGTGGCATTTTGGATTGCTGTTACCTCGTTTCCCGGATCTGGTAGAAGCTGCATCAGCGATGCTCTGGCATCTCTTGTTTCACTATCAGCACATATAATATATTTCAATTCAAAACATGTAGGCCTACATATCTGATTTTGTCTTTCTGCAATCAATTCATATACTACTAGTTTACACTGTATTAGACACTTGAACACTTAGTGCCGTTATTGTAGTTTACACAATATAATAGATAGGCCTAGGCCTAGCCTAGTAGGCCTAGGCTAGGCCTAACACTGAACAGGAACCATAGAGAGGCTAGGCCTAGGCGGGCATTAGGCCTAACTAAGGCCTACTGCTGACGATAGGTCTAGCCTAGCCTAGGGCCTTGGCCTACTAGAAAGAGGGGCCTAGGCATAAGCCTAGGCTGTACAGGTACTAGGCCTAGCCTAGGCCTTGGTAGGCCTACTCTATACTAGATAGGCCTAGCCTAGGCCCCTAGGCCTAGAGAATATTATTAGTAATTAGGGCCTAGGCCTAGGCTATATTATAAACAAATAACCACATACTTGCATATTTTTCGGGCTAGCGGTGTACTTGCTTGAATTCCAAGATCAAAACTCAAGACATTCGAAGCTTTGAGGGGATTTCGATGGAACCAATGGGCCATTTTGAATACACGATCCGAAGAAGACGATGACTAAATCGCACGGTACTTAAATAGAAACGGAGTATGGGACGCCAATTTAATTTGGTATGGTGCGCACTAAGCGCAATAAAATTTATATTTCACACAATTCACTGAGTAAAATAATTAACACCTGGAACCAGGGAGATGTAAAAACTGGAACTAACGAAGGCGTGCGCGAACGGGAGTGCGAATAACATCTTATTTGCAAGATAGACCTTGTTGCGATAGTTCATTCTATTGCAAAAAGCCAAAAAGGTACTTACCGGTATCTATCTATCTGCCCAGTCTTCAATTGATTCACCAACTGCTTGTGAGGCTGATGTTAATTTGGCTTCTCTATATACAAGTCTTTAAAAGTGGCAGAAGGAAGGGTTTCTGTATACAATCCCCCTCCCCAATACCATTTAGCACAGTATTTGATAAAAAGTCAAAATAACCAGTGAAATCATACATTGCAAAGCCCCTAATATCTCCCAAGTTTGATTTAGTAATATTGACATTCCGTGACCTCCAGCTTTTATAATACGTTTCGCTAGTTTTTCACTAACATTCGGTGCAAAGGTCATCGATTATTTAAAAAAAACCCAATAATTAATGAAGACTCGTTTAAATCTAGGCATTATTGCGAACTGTCTGTATTAATACAAAGTAGTAAAATCAAAGAATAGTAATATAAAAATTGCCAATGTCACTGCAAAGATGAAGACTACACGAAAAATTTCAGAAAGATCTTGAAAAATACAATTAAAATTTGGTTAAAGTACAATTCATACAAACAGGCTATAATTGCATTGATCAAAACACCTATTTAAATTGCGTACAAATATCGCACAATTAACAATGAAAATGAACACCTGTGAATAAAACCAAATTAGAATGATATGCAAATATGGCTGGTGATACTGTACGGTAAAAGGAATGCCACAGCAAATTATCCCATGCGTGTATAGAATTTGTCATGCACCTTTCACTAAAAACGTTTAAAATTTCTACCTATATCCTAGCTAGCATTATTCATAATCTATATTAACACAAATATTAGATGTGAGAGTACTTGGTTCACACAAAACGTATACCATGCGAACTTCCTCTCACACGCTATTTGCGCTAACAATTAAGTCCGTCACCAGTTGTTCCAACAGTAGGCTAACTCATACAACATTGGCAAGCCTTTCGCTCACAGCGCCTATATTGTAAATAGCAAAAAAGGTACTTTATCGGTATTGGTTTCCCCGCTTGGGGTATATACAATCGTGTGTGATGCTTGAATGTGCTCTTGACCGTTAGGATAGTGACGTCCTCCTCCGAGGGCTTCCCAGAGTGCCATATTTTTTTATCGTAGGTAAGTTGAGCAAAAATTCATGAATTATTCATTACAGTGTCTGAAGACATTACTAGCGCATGCGCAATCTCGCTTCGCTGAACCTATTGTATTTTGCTTCTTCGAGTCCGACCGCAACCAAAACAAAGATAAAAACAAGCTTATGATAATTGCTTACATGTACATAAAATTTATGTAAGCAGTCTCTTTCTTTATCGTGCCTCAATGAACTGCAACATAAACATCTTCACTTTCGTTATACAAATTTTAATTTTTATTGGTTATACAAGTCCGTAATTCAGCAGCCTCGGATCACAAGTGTCAAGAATTACTGACTGCAGCCCCCTGCGGATATGCCACATATCCGTCAGAAGAAGTGTCAAGCATGCATGCATTATTCATGTTATCAGTTCACCTAAATGACCTTAAATAGTGCCCTCTATAATTTCTGCCTGAAATGTATGGGGAAAAAATAATGCGGCCAGGGCCACCCTTCAAGAAGAAAAACCACAATTTGCCAAGAAGAAAAACCACAATTTGCCAGGAAGAAAAAAAATGTATATGTATTTTCCACATACTAGTAGACACTAAAATTGAAACCCCTGTCCGGCCCTCAAATGGTGATACAAAAAACTCCCCACTCGCAACTCCTCAGGCGCGGATCCAGTAGGGGGAACGTGCCGCCCTCCCCTCCCCTCCCCCCCACGTTTTGCCACTAAATTTTTAAAAAATTCAATGCCTACCAATGTTATTTGCTCTCACTTATTTATTCTGAAACTGTTGTGGCGCCCCTCACCCCCTTCCCATTTGAAAAATTCTGGATCTGCCCCAGCAAGTTTTCACTAGGAAGGGCAAACAAACTTTTTTTAGGCCTAACTTACATTTATTTAAAAAATAATTCTTGACAAATACTTAACTTTGTATAACTAGAAATTTTATTTTATTACTTACAATTCGTACAAATATAATATGAAGCTATTTATACTCTGTCTTGATTTGTTGAGATATACAGTATTCTCCCATATCACAATAATTCATAATGATTCGATCATAAAAAAAAAAAAAAACGAAATACAAAAACTAGCCAAACTCACTATCTGAAACACTAAACATAAAAAATAATGAAAAATGGTTATCATTTAGTGGTCAAAGCATACGACATACACAAACTGTGATGCTGTGTTTTTTAGAAAACTCGATATAGGCCTACACAAGATGGCATTATTATATGTTTTAATAACTCTAAACTCTTGAAAAATTTCTCTTAAGAACTTACTTGAGCTTTCGACTGTAATACAATAATTATTACCATTACTATTATTATTGTAATTCTTTTTATTTTAAAAATCAGTAGGCCTATCGCAGTTTAGTCCATCTCAGCTGCTTAACATTTATGCATGGTTGAATCAGTGCTGGCAAATCGTGTTTCAGCTTTTAATTTAGGGATGCATTAAAGCATACCTCCAACAGAGCCACAGCATAATTCCTATTTATTCACAACATTGAGGCTGTCCCTAAATGTGCCACATCATAGTTTGTAAGTGTACAAAAACAATCTTATTTTAAGTTCCAATTAATCAGCATACATAATGTCCGATATTATAAGATACAGTATGTCTAATTTGATAAATGTACATGTTTAGGATGAAAATATTAACTAAAACGAGAGAATCCAAAATTAGACCTTGACCAACAGTATGGCAAAAATTAACTAAAAGTTATGATGTATACCTGTGGTCGACAGGCAACGTACGGTTGAAGTACATATTGCTAAAACCTTCTCTTACATTAGTAAAGGTGAATTGATGAGAATAAAAATTATTTATTTTTTGAAATATTTTCTCTTGGAAGCAAGACCTATAAGGATTACCTCGAAACCCTCAGTACATTCTTCAATTTACCATACAGTTCACCTCTGATTGCAACCACTGGGTTTGATCAACCACTACTTATGACTAACAAAAGAATTATTGGCAATTATTTTGTATTTATATTTCAATAGATATTTCTATGGATTTGAATTTCCAAAATATAAAATGATCGACTTATGGTGTAGGATATGCATGTATGTACGTACATACCTACGTTTTGTATATAATGTATATCATTTACATCACTTTATCTCAAGCATTGACAAAGACTACAGGAGTAGTCAAAATGTTTGTTGCATATATATATATATATATATATATATATATTATATATATATATTATATATATATATACATGGCCTACATCATATTATATATATTTATATATAACAAAATTAAACAATGGAACATATGGCAAATATATGTAAAATATGAAGAGGGGTTCATGTTCATTATAAGGATAATATAGAAAGAAAACATGAATATTTCACCTTGCCCCAGGTCCTCTTCCGTATGACTGATTTACAAGTACTATGTATAACTTGGCATTTGCCATAATATCTAATTAGTAATAGGTCAGAGTGAGTTAATTATAATAGCAAAATATGTGATTGGGCCTATGAACAAGTTGCTATAAACAAAAGGGGGAAAATCACTCGCCAATTACTAATTAAGTATTATTATGCCAACTTGTACATAGTGATTATAAATTCATCAGGCTGAAGAGAACCTTAGATCAGGTCAAAATATTCATGTGAAAATAAAATTGTGTTCTAAATGTTTCCTGTTTTCTTTCTTTTTCTTGATGAATTAATAAATAAATATCCATGGATAAATGAGTGTACTACGTCTCAATTGAGCATGGTCATAATTGTGGAATTGAAAATGGAGAAAATAAACATTTTAATCTCAGAATGCAACAAGCATTTTTACACCTATATTAAATAATCTCCCATATCCTTGTATTGAAGCCATAGCTTTCTTGATAAAATATTACTACTGTATCACTAGTTTTCACCAATCTTATTCCAACAACCAATGAAATGAGTAAATCTGGGGCCACATGCACAGAAAACTCTCTGCAAATAATGTAACAGAATTTACAAATTATTGCATGTGTTTGGAAGTAGAGCGATTCCATAAGCCAATTCATATTTTGACCTGCGCATGTCTGTATCCAAGGTGAATCGAAATAAACCTATGTTGTGTATGTTTGTTTATGTTGATTGACCTGACAAACTACAAATTGGTTTATTCTGTCTAAACCAAACCTGAGAATTCATCACAGATCACAATCAATAAAATAAATTAATAAATAGTACAAACATGATAAAATAGAATTACTTGCATTCTGTGAATGGGTTTCGGAATACAAGACATCATAGCTTGAACTCACACTAATAAATAATAAAGTATTTTTACACCCTTCAAGGACCATTTAGAAAAGTCATTAGTTGCATATTTTATCTTCATAAATAAATCAATATTTGGAATTAATATTTCAAGAAGAAAAAACAAATATAATGACAAACACACATCAGCAAAACTGTGGCAAATAAAAAATGAAAATATTTTTTTCTAAATTTCAATTTTTCATGACAATTTTTAAAAATGGGTTACTAAAATATGTTCTTAAAAATGTACACAGATAACAGGACAACAAAAAAATACAAACACAAGCACATGTGTATCATTTAAATAAAAGATTTGCATTTTCCTCAAAAGACCAATAGCAGTTTTATAAACTTGATACAAAATGGTGACTAGTTCAGATTTTGACATACTCACTTGCAATTTTTCTTCCTTCTTACAAAAAATTTAATATTATCTCTTTATTCTTTAACTGCGGGCATATTAAATTGTCCTACATTCTTTACTTGCGTAAAAATTATTGTTTAAGTTTTTTGCCTGTTTTTTCTTTGTGTTAAAGGCAAAAAAGTGCAGATATATTTATCTTCTTTCCTATCATTTTTCTTAAAGAATGAAATCGGAATATTAATAAGTATTATTATATATTGGCATGTAACTTGATGGGAAGAGGCATTTATGTATACTTTTATTAAAAATCACTAATATATTGAATTATTGTTAATAGAGGATTTATAATTCAACCAAAATTATTTCTATGGCTGGATTGTTTCAGCCAATCATATTTAAATTTCAAACATTTCAAAACATTTTACTCTACTGTTGTTTCCCTGATTGCTATACATCATGTAACGATAAAGACTTGCTTATAAATCTTATCGATGTCGTGTTAACCGATAGCAACAACATCCACTCATTCATTTTCTCTTTCACTCTTACATCCAGTATCGACAGTCAGTCAAATATGCTTCCCTCACCATCAATATCAACAAAGCCACCCCGTGCATATCACCCTATTCTCACCACATGTTGCTACACACTTTAAGCAAACTGGATATTCTAACCACAATACAATTTAGAATTTTTATTAAATAAAAAAAATAAAAAATCAACAAATATATAAATAATATTTGGATTACTGTACTTGAATATCTACTCGGTTGATGCTAAATTTATAAAACCTTTTTTTATGACATTATGTGGTAGCATTTTAGTGATAAACATAACATTATTAAACATAAGTATTTACTTACAAAATTTGTAAACTGAATTCACCTAAAAAAAACTTTATTTGCTCTTATTACAGATATAGTTCTTTATTCTCAAATAAATTTGTTAATGCTATAAAGCAATACAATGACATGTCCACTAAAGTACACCACTGTTTATCAAACACCTGCATTGCACATTGTTCATCTTCCACCTCACCCAGTCTCAATATCTCACACTTCTGCACTTACAATCACTACACCGCTCTCAGCAATCGCCACAAACCTGCTCTCAATTTGTACAAGTAAAATAGTTTTATCTATGTGCGATCTTCTTCCCACTTCCCTGTGAGATGGTACCCATGTATGGACTACGTTGCCTTCCATGCCCTCTTCTGGATACCAACCCTTCCATGAATTCTTGCCACCGGTAAGACGCATCGAGTCATCTGGCCAATGTACATGTTTACTTGAGTTCAGAGTATCGAAGACCATACTCGGATCCTTGATCTGAAAGGTAATTAAATATGTAAGATAACTGAAGGGTAAATACAGGTGAAATGTGTATTCAGGTGGACAGATGCATTAGCAAAAGGTATAAATTAATTGAAAAACATTTGATTGTTACGGATGGTCAACTTTACTGTAAAAATCAGAGAAGCAGCTTATAGTGCATTTTATTCATTTTATTAATTGGTTTAGGCCAAAGGACAAGGATATGCCAAGCAGTGAACTTAATCACTATTCAAAGTGGCATATCCCTCCACAAGACAAACATAAGATGCTCTACATAAACTAAGTCTCATTATGAGGCTTAGGGAGTTGGAGTTGTTTTGGCCGTGAAAAAAAATCCTGTTACCATGACAGGAATTGAACAAAGGACCGTGGGATTGGAAGGAACCAAGCTATTGAATTCCACTCAACAGCATAGACAATAGCCAATCTAAACAAAACCAATGTCTGGATTTAAGGATGCAATAAAATCTTATATATTTTTATTGTTATTATTATCAAGGATACAAGTAAACTTCATTCATCCCACTACGTGGAAATTTCATAACAATGTAAATTTTTAGACAAGCAACTTATATAATAACAAATTACCTTCACACGCTGTACCAATGTCTCCTTTAGACTGCCTGACTCAACAATCATGGAAGGCAGAACAATAAATGGAGATCCTGTTTTACCCATAGAGCCTGTGCTGGAGGTAAGGCTACCTCGATTGTGAGCAGGAGTCTGCATGAAGCCACCTTGCTGGTTCTCTGATGGTAGACTGCCGGGAAGTCCAGAATCATTTGCTGGATTTGAAATTGAATGCTGTTGTACTGGCGTGCCGTCGGTTTCATCTTTGTCCCGGTCATCTTGACCACTACCGCCACTGCTGCACCCCATGTGACACCTATGGTGAAGTCTGTTGGGAAAAATAAAGGGGGAAATTGATATTAATAATTTGATTTTTAATTTTGCATTAAATTGATTTGATTTCTTAAAATATCAGATATTCTAATGAAATTGTTTATCTCAAGAGTATTTAGTAAAACCTACCGTGTCCATAATTTCAGCACAGTCTCCTTGATACCAGAAAAGCTCAAAGGTCCCCCTGTAATGCTGTTCAGTTGTGCGCTGCAGTCAGAGTAAGAGGTAGTGAGTGGTGAAACATAGATTGGATAGCCAATTGGTTGATCACAGGATGAATTGATCATGTTACGTAATGCTTGCTTTGCGTTCTGTATACTGCCGCGCTCAGGGTTACGATTGCGCAGAAACACAAGTTCCTGCTGCTGCCCAGCCCATAGTCCACGAACACATTCACGATTTACCTGATAGACAAAGCAGAGTCTCAATATGAGTGGGAAAATAAAATCAAATAACATAAAGTAACTCATTAGTCCTGAAATAGTACTCTGAAACTGAATCCCTATGGATCCATGGTAGCTGCAGTACACTGAAGAAAATCTTTCCAAACAGTGTACGCACTGCCTACTGGCAGTAATGCTTAATCATGTGCGATAATGATTATCGTAGGCACTGGAAAATCCCAAGTGATGATTAAGATGTCCTTCCCAATCACCTGTTCACCATCATGGCATCACAGCTAACTTTAACCTGCCCACGATAACCATTATTGCACTTATCACACTCCCAGCCTGAATAAATCAATTTTAATAATCAAAATGTTTTAGTACATGCTTCAGAACTTATACATTTGTTTGTATTAAAAGCCTATAAAAAAAAAATTAAAAAAAACCATAGCAGAAGCTATATAAGATTTTCCTTCCCAAAACCAGCGTACTGTCGCTAAATGTTAAACTGAGTAATTTGCATAAGAATGTGGCAGTATTGCATACTTTAGTAAAGAGAAGACGTAATACTTTGACTTGGTATTTTGATTGCAGTAAATGACCTATCATTGTAAAGCTTATGTGAATGTATTCAAATGTAATTTTTCTTGTTTTGGTCACTACTGCTGGTTTGGCATGGCAAGCCACACATCTCTATGGCAACGCTATTGAGACTAAGCAGGTAAATACTTACAAAATAGACAAATTCAACTGACCTTTACAACTCGAAAACTAAGGTAACGTTTATTGAGCATGATGATTTTATAGTCATCAGTTCCTTCATCAAGAACATGTCTGGGAAAAAAAAACATTGGAATGCAAACATTGATTCTTTCTTTTTTAAATAATAATAATAATAATAATAACAAATATTTATATAGCACAAAAGCTGGCTAAGCGTTGTACTGTCATCATCATTGGCTGTCCATCGTTTTAGATGAAGACTGATTCAACCCTTCTTAGTTTCTAATTATATTTATTAATATTCTGCATTTTTGTTCTAATTTCCTCTTGTTCTTATTCTTATTTGAAATTGCCAGAAACAACATAAAAACAAACACATACAGTCAACTCAGGGAGTAGGCAGGAACCAAAAATTGAACTAGATCACTGTAACATAAGTTTAGATTCCATACTCCCTAAATAACAATACATAAAAATAGATATATAAATTTATAATGTATTTTAAATGTTATATCAGAATTAAATTTAAGCATCATACTGTACCTAAGTGCTAAAAGGGAAGGTGTATTTGATAGCACCGCATTCCTCCATGTTGGATCGCCCTCATGAGTTATCACCATGTTCTCCTCATGTGATGATATAGCGTCATAGAGGGCAGCATTATTGTCATACTCATCAGGTGATGTGAAATGATCCTAGAGAGAAAATTTAAGGGCTTTATTTAAAATAATGTTGATACAAAAAAAATTAAAATTAAAATACCTTACTGTATGCATGTCATGGGTACAATGTTACAACTGCAGCCTCTACGTTTTTTAACAGTTTTCAAATATTTGAAGTATTTTTGTTTTGTCTGCAGTAATACACTACTAACAGAAGTTCATAAATAATGATTGAAACAAACCTGATGGAGTTTTAGAGACATTCTGACTCCGGGAGCAACACATCGTCGTAGCATCTCCATATCTTTAAAAACCCATTCATCCTTCTCGGAGACAATGCGGAAATCACCTTTGAACAATGCGTGCAAGCCATAAAGGAAAGACTCCAAGCTACTGCTCGAGAAATACAAAATAACTATATTTAAAAATCATTCATTAAAAAATTCAGAAGAAAAAAATTAAATAAATCATCTAAAAAATTTTAATCCCAATTTAGAATGAAAAAGGTCATCTTCAACACAAACCTTGCCGAAAGGTGATGTGAGGCAGTTCCCAGTGCTCGCCTTCCAAGAACGCACATAGCAAAGCATAAGCTCACTAGGTATGAGTCCTTGTCACAATTGATTGGCTAAAGGGGAAAAGAAAAGTAAAATGTATTTCAAATTTTACTAATTCAATAGAATAGAATACAATACAAAAACTTTCATTACAATCTGAAAGACCAATACAGCAATACAACCTAAGCTGGATAGAATTAATATCAATGTTTGAATTTGATATGAAGGCACTGGAGCTCTTGTATTGTCAAATCTTATTGTCACACTATCAAATTTGTACTAAAATTTTGTATATCGCAAACAAATTTGAAGGAAATAAAACATTTTCTATCTTTTTATCAGTTCTTTTTCAACTGATTTATATACCCAAAGAGACCATAGGTTATCAAAGCCCCTGCCTTCCTGCGGAGCATCCCGACTAGAAGCAGTGAAGATGAAACCAACCTGTTGCCTCCTGCTAGTACAGTGCTGAATCCAGTCTAAATACACATTGCAGAAACTGTGTCTAGAGATGCCTGAATTCATGTGGTCGTAATCCTCATCAATTTTAGGGTTAAAGGTCGGGTCACAGTCTGCGTAGTTCCTTTCTAAACACGGCTGAAAGGCTTCTTGGATTGCTTCATTTGACACCCACTGATCAGCTTTCGGTGAACGTACAACGTAGTAGATAATGCTCTACAAAATTGATTATACTCAGAATTAAAGATAGAATGTCTGTCATAAAATTGGAAAATACATCAATATTTCAATTAAAATTCCGAACAACTCATCTAAGAGCATCAAACAAGTTCAATTCAATTCAATTTTCAACTATAATTATAATAATAAGTTAATAACCTAACCAGAAACTGATTTTTTAAAAAAATTGTTTTAGCTGATATTAACATTTTTCAAAAAAATTGATTAAAATTACAGCATGCATACACACAATACACTCATCCATATAATTGTCATATAATATTGACACTGAATAAACTGCAAAATGGGTATTTTTCATGCCAAAACAAATACACACAAATTTACGGTAAACTTGGTAACAATACCTTAACATAGTAGGTAATGAGAATCTTGCGCAAATCAAACACCTGAAGCATAGAAGCAGCACAATTGTCTGAGATGCTGTAGCCCTCAAGTACATACTTAATGGCAGACACCTCCCAGGCTAGCCAACGCTGGTTGAATGCTGCATTCGCTGACAACATGTGTGGGAAATGACCTGGGGTACAACAGCAGCATCCTAAAGGAAAATATATACAGTAAATACTTATTTCAACATTGAGTAAAATCTAAAATCACAATTGAATAATTATTTTTTGTATTAATTGGAGCCATTTCATGATTTGGCAGTTAAATGCAAGTCTTTAAATTAAAGGGTTCTTCAAAACCAGAATTTTTTTCACTGTCTCAACTCCACTTTTAATGGCTACCACCTTTTTACACAACTTAACAATACATTTTTATTTTTATTTATAAAACTTTAGGTACAAGGGCCAAGGATAGACAACTAAATCACTTTTAGTAAGTGGCAATCCCTTCAGAAATCATACACTCAAGATGATCCCATTATCAAGTGCAGGGGTTGTTTTTGGTTGTGAGAAAAAATCCTTTTAGAAGAATTGAATCCCGAACTCTGAGATGTTAAGGCAAGGATCTTAACCACCAAGCTATGTAACTCAACTCCAAAAATGAAAAGTAATACTTTAATCTTCCTCAATCCATGACTAGGAATGAATTAAGAGTTGTGGGATTGATATGTTTAAGATTAGTAAATTGCCATACCGTCATCCTCATCAACACCCTCTGTAATGGCTTCCACTTCACGCTGTTGGCAGTATGTTCCTACAAATTGAGACAAAATCAAATCAGTTACAAGAAAACTATCATTAAGAAACCAACTAAGAGTAGGCCTAGATGAGTAATTGACAGGTTAGTAAGTCAGCTGGTGATTTTTGTCAACTGCATAAGTTAATTCAGTGTCAGAATTCTGTGTGCATTTGATGTTATGTTAATGTGCAATTATATTTGTAATTTTTTATGCAATTTATCTACAGGCTACAATTTGAATGAATGAATATGTGGCAAAGACAAGCCAAACCAGTCACTGGTCGCAAAAATCGTTAAAGAGTAAAATGAGAGCTACAAAATTGTAAAAAAATCTATTAAATCCGATATTTCCTTATGAAGTTACAAGCATTTAACATAGAGTTGTTTATAGTACAGTATTTGAGAAATCAGCCTTCAAAGTTTATGATTTCAGGCATTTCTCAGGCAAAGATTATCACCAAATCTTTAAAAATTGTTGTTTTAACATTAAAAATTGGGAAAATAACAGCATAGCATGATGTATAGATATATAAATGTTAGTTTAGCGCAATAAAATAGATTTCAAAAATGTTGACATTCCAGCATGTTTTGGCCATTATCTCTGAACAGGATTTGCGACAAGTGACTGGTTTGGCTTGTCTTTGCCACATATAAGAATTAATGAATAAATGAATGAATTATTCAATGAATCAATCAAAGAATAAATGAATTAATAAATAAATAAATAAATGAATACATAATTGAATGAATGAATGAATAAATGTCCATTATAATGCATCCTATGGTATCGGACAAAAAAATAAATTATTTATCCCCCATTGCATACTTTCCCTGCTCATTTCCCACTTACCTCTAAATTCCAGGCCTCGGAGTTGGAATGTAACAAGTCCATTGGCAAGTTCGATAACATGGACTAAAGCATTGAGGTAGTCTGATGCTAGGATGTAGCAGTCTCCGGCCTGTACAGTACCCCAGCGTCCTAAAGCCAGGTCACCGTACAAGCTGGTTTGCAGTGAACGTGTCAAATGTTCATAAAAGATGGAATTTAGATTGTTGTCATCAGATCCTGCAAGATGTCAAAATTAGCATTGTTGTTATAATACTGATCATCATTCCAAAAAAAATACTGTCAATTCTATTTTTTTTAAATTGATTCATCGGTTCGTCGGGCCGTTTTTAAAATTTAAATATCCTAAAATCTGATATTTCACCTTTGACTGACCCATGAACATTTAAAAACATATTTGTTATAATGTGCATGTATATAGTTTTTTTCCCCTTTACATCCAACAGCAAATACCGGATGGAAAGATGCTTTATGAGGTTTAGGGAGTGGAGATATTTTTTAGTAGAAAGATTTGAACTACGACCCCTGGGATTGGAAGGCAAGAATCTTAACCACCAATCTACAGCTCCACTCCAATTAAGTGCTTTACTGGCTCCCCAATCCTGTTGAGAGCAAGTTTGAGACACTATACAATCCAGATAAGAACCAATGAATATGATGAAATGATGAGACTTTGAAACAAGAAAAAGATTGTGTCATGGCTTGGCCTACCTGGATTTCTCTCAAGCTGAGATGCAAGTCTTGTATTGGAATGATCAACTCGTTTTGTACTAAAAATAATAACAAAAATGAATGACAAAGTGCTAGACAGAAAATGCCTAAGGAAAAGGATAAGAAATATGATTGAAGAAAAAAAAATAATTTAAAAAAATCAAAAACAGTCATAAAAGATTACCAGGAAACAAATATCTAATATTATAAACAGTATGACAAAACTCACTTATAGTCTCTCTCCCAGAACTTGACCGGTCGTATATATGACATAAAGAATATTGCACTTCCTAGAATTGGATTTAAAGGAGTTGAGAAGAATGTAGACACTGCTGTCTGTAAAAATAACATTGCAGAATCTGATAACAAATATGTAAGGAATTCACTACACATAAATAGTATATTACAACAAGTTCCAGTGAGTGTGATGAAAACGATTTGTCTGCATTTTGAATGTTTTTCTTGCTTAGTGTTAGGATATTTCATACAAGATACAAGATACAAGATAAAATTTATTGTCTCCATTAAAAAGAAAACGAAGAAATTACAAAAGCTCGCACCCATTAAAATTACATTAAAATCACATTAAAATCACATAAAAATTTAACAAAGTACATCAAAACCCATAAAAAATAGAAATAAACAACATTTAACAAGGAGAAACTACTCAAGAGACAAAGAGTTATAACAACAATAACAACAACAATCGCTATTTTCATTAAATTGATTTAATTTTATTTTATTATTGCAATTATCATTATTATTATGATTATATTTATCATTATTATGGTTCTTTGACTTTTGTTTACGTAAAGCAAGCTGAGCCAAACCTTTGCATTATGCACTACATAACAATATTACTATTATTATTATTATTATTATTATTATTAATACTAATTATTATAATTAATCAAACCTTTGTGAAATAAACTTTATCTAGCATATGGTACACAACTATATTAACTACTTATAAGTCTATAATCATTTGATCTCTAAATGAAAAATTTTACTATCTCATTCCATACACTAATATACACCTTGTATAATATCACAATCTGTTAAAATGTGATCTCAGTCAAAGGATACGAGGTACACTGAAGGGCTGTGCGAATGCATGAAAGGCTGACCCCCATGTAATCTGCCAAGGAGCTATGTATGTGAACACAAACTTCAACTTGAGTAAGCACTCACAGATCTAATGGAGAAAAATGTGAAATAATAATTAATTATTTTGCACTTAGATTAGACATGCATATAAAAGTAACAAATCAAAATTAATCACATTCAACCATTTAACAGCAAATATTTCACTATCACCAATAAAGATGATGTTAAATATTCTTCTGGTGATTCTAAAAATGCATAGCAACATGGCAAAGAGCATCTGGAAACTAAAATTAATATATTCTGAACTGTTAAAAGAATCTCTTTGATAAAAAAGTTTTTGATCAATAATTTGCCAAAAGAGTGTCATTGATAATTTGATAAGAGGGTCTCATTTTTCATAATTTGATAAAAGACTGTCTCCTACATTGATAAAAGAATATGTCCTTGATAACTGGTTTTAAAGGGTCTCACTTTTCATAATTTTATAGCTGTCTCCTATAATAAAAGAGGTTCTTGTTAATAATTTGTTCAAATGTGTGAAAAAGGGTCTTGTTGGAAATATGACTTGACATGACAAACCAGTATCACTGACCAAAACAAAGAAAATTGACTTTTTCATTTACATTGTTAGCATTTTAAATTTTAAAAAGATAGGTCATTTACTGAAATAGACATAAGCCAGTCTCACACATTAATAATAATAATAATATGTCGTTCTTATATAGCGCTTAATGCCATAACAAAGCCTCTAAGCGCTTCACATTACTACCCCGGTCATTGGATCAAACACATATGGAACACATTGAACACCAAATTAAATTATTAAATTAAATTATATTATTATTCCATAATATTGCAGCTAGTAATCAGTATCAACAAGTCAAAGATGTCTATAAATTAAACTGCCCTTGTACTTCAAACTCAGACATTTTCAAATCTGTGTCTAGTTCAGTTGCTTATTCATGAAATTTGTGTGGCATCACCGATTCACAACGGTTCTCATTCTGTTAATTTCTTATATGATTTTCTGATTTTATCAATAAAGGTAAAGTATGTGTCATACAGACGGATCCAATAGGAGGCACAGGGGGCACATGCTCCCCCATTTTGCCACTAAATTTTAAAATTTTACGGCATATATTTAAATTAGCAGTCTCACTTATCCATTCTGAATATGTTACAACTTGCACTTACAACCAAAGATTAAATATAAAAGAAAAGTTTTTGTATCATGGGGCAGAAATCTGGAATAACCTAAACAATGTACATCATTTTGCAACAAGTGCTCCTAATATTTATACTTTTAAAAGACTAATAAATAAGTGACAGGATTAAATATTTTAAATAATGAACAAAAAACATAAAACTTGTTCTACATTATTGTCATGACATCACTTTTTAGTCTTCAGTCTTTATAATGTTAATGTTTTAGTATTTTACTTTTCTTTGATTTTACTTTTGATTGACATCTCAGTATGTATTTCAATATGTATGTATGTGCTTTATTTTTTTAAATGTAAGTTTCATTTCATTTTTATCTTCTTGCAAAATCGGCCTTATGAAAAACACCAATATGGTGATACAAGTTTTCTCCATTTTAAAATGAAGTTATTATTATTATTATTTTTAAAGTTTTTAAGTTAACTACAATGCTTTCTACTAAACAGAGTAACCAAATACAGAGACTTACAATGGTTTGAAAGTATCCTTGCCCTGTATGTGATGAACTGACTCTGTTAGAGCAAACAGGAACACTAGTGGATAGATGATATTGCGTTCGATAAAGCATAGCCAAACATAGATCTTCTCAAATACCATTATCTTTGCTGCATCTAACAAGTCAGAAATGCAAAAAATCTTGTGTTTGTGTCAGGAAAAATAGTAATAGGAATAAATTTTCCCCTATCTGATGTGTTATCTTCAGGTTTCCACAAGTATTTTAAAGTATTCTGGGATCATTCAGTATCATAAAACATCAGGTATGGCAAAACATTCTTATTAGCCTCATTACACAGGTTCACTGAATCCCAACAGTGAGCATATTAATGTATGGTATGAAAACAATGACAGCTTTTATATTTTTCTTTCTAATAACTTAAATGCAGTATCTTATTCATCAGACAAAAATACAAAATATATTAGTTCGCTCAACTAACAATATACTGGTTTCTATAAAATATGAACTTCTACTCACCTCTGACTTCAAACTGGTTGTACTCATTGCTTTTAAGAATAGGGTGTGCAATACATAACCACGGTAACTCCTTTCGAAGCTGTGGCATTATATAGTGGACAACGAAGCCAACAACCCCAGCAATGATGTAAAGGATAAATCCTACATGTCCCTGTATACAATTTATATGATTGAAATAAATATAATATGAAATACAATTTCTTATTTTTTTATGTAAATATTTCATTGAATTTCAATGAATAAATAAATTACTTCACAATCAAACCTCATCGCTCCTCTTTCTTTCAATATAATGTGATTTTATTATTAGACAATCCAGTAGTTGTTGGTAGGCCTATATACAGTATTTTTTTTAAATTATAATGAATTGTATATATTGTCACATTAATGAATAAACTTTTTAATTTCTAATTGTACATATTTGATTAATAAGTAATAACTTAAAATCACTTCCAAAATGCATTCCACATGGATAATGTTTAGTAGGCAGATTTAAAGGCCCATGAGCATCACAAGACGAATACCAGCACTATATAAGTGCTCATTAATTATTATAATTTATGAGGTAATTGTATATACATTTATATATCAATAATTAATAATCCAATTTATTTGTTCAATCAATTCATGTGTATAGATATTAATTTTAGAATCCAATTTATTAATATGATTAATGTAAACTCAAAGTGTTTTCCATGCCAAATAAATAAATCAAATAAATAAATCATTACCTCTTTTAAAAAAAAAATCATTAATAATAAACACATTCAAAATCACCACTGACCTGGAGAACTGAAAAGACGGTACTTTTATGAACGGCAAACACAATTATTGCGATGAAGACGCATACCAGAAGATCAGACTGAAGACGAGCACTCTAGAAATATGAAATTCAAAAAACTTAAATAATTAAATTAAGTTAACAAAGAAATATGTTAGCAGAGTTAATTTTATATATAAAATTACAAAACAGAAATAAGATTAATTGTTATTTTTAATTTGTTTAGCTATCCTGGAACTACAAACATGTTTGTAATATGTATTAAACAAAAGTCAATGTATATATAGGCAAATTGAACTTTGGATAATAGTTTATTTTAAAAAAGCACTGTAATCCCAATGGGATAACATTGTAGATGATGACGAGGATCCAGTTGGGTCAAAAAGATTCATCCAAGAGGAAATTTTATTGTGAGATTATTTTGCTTATTTTTTTTTTTTAATATATATTTTTGTGCACCCTTAAAATTTACCCCTTACTCTCCAACTCACAACTATGTAACTCACCACTGATGCCTTGAGTTTGTCTGGGAGGGGATCTTTGATTTCTTTCTCCTCACCCTCTTTCTTTACTACCGGTTCTTCAGGTAGCACATACTGTTTTATGATTGTCCTAGAGAAACCAAATATTAACAAAAACCAATCTCATTTTTAATTACCACAATAATCAGATTCATTTAAAACGTCCAAATATGTTCTTTTATTAAATTTCAAAATCTACAATTTTCATACAAGAGTTTGGTCAAATATATAGCGCATAGTTGCATTATACAAAAGGAGGGGCTCCCTGGAACTAATTGTAGTGCACATATGTGGCTGTATTACTATTGTAATTGGATAGGGTGCCTTGGCAAACTAGGGCCTCTTGAGGCTACCACTAGTTCAATATAATAATGGTGCTAAGATCAGAAAGCAAATTCAAATAAGAACTTAAATGAAATACTAAATAATTAGTGTACTTACCAAAGTACATCTGGATTACAGGCACTACGGCTAAGGTGGTAGCTAATAGGTATTAAAAGAGCACAGAACACGGAGAAAAACACACTCAACTCTGCATTATCACCCTAAGAAAACAAAACACATGTCAAAATCAGAATATCACCAATTATCTTTATTATCATCTTTATTGTTATCTTTATCATTATCTTTATGTGTTAAATGCTTGTAGTACACCACGTATATATTTATGAAAAGAACTGTTGCTGAGAAAGTATTGATGTTTTGATTGAGTTGATTCAATTGTTATGCAAGACTTTTTAATACCTTGTTTAGCAAACTTATTTTTTTAAGATTGTCGGAGGAGGGCAGAAAAAAAAATGTATTTTCTTATTCACCAAAATGATTCTGCCAATCTAGGTGGAGAAAATAAAAATTAAATTTGATTGATGAATGTAAACAGTGATGAGATTAATAAATGCTTTAAATATATTTAAAGAAGAAAGAAAATTTCTGGGAACGGAGAGAAAATTAAAAAATTTCTTTTCTGAATTTCCATCTTTCGTGGCGTAGGGTGGCTAACTGGCCATATCACATTTACATATGGGCATGATGGATTAATCCCTTAATGGCAGGGGAAACAGAGAACTGCAATGAGATTGAATAAGGAAGAAGAATAGAACTCACCTCAAAAGCACCATAAGCAAATCCACACAGAATGAGGACAGTAGCAATACTCCTAGCTACAGCATAACAAGCTGCACCTACTCCAGTAGTAGCTAAATAAAATGAAAACAAAAATTGTGTGTAATCATACACTTTATAATAATTCTGCAATATAAGAATAATACTGCCACCATCACACTGTTTGGATTGACAATCAAACTGTAACGAGCAAGTTTTTTCACACTAGTCTTTTCTCCCAGAGTTGTTTTGCTCTGACATGAATCATTTTACCACAAGTTGTTTCACTCCTAATGCAAAGTACTGTATGAATTAACAGGTACAAGTTGTCATAGATTACCTTGTAGAAAAATTATGACATCACAATTGACTCATATATATTAATCAGACACCAGACTTACATAATATACCTACAAGGAACTATAGATGATAGGATTTTTGAAGAGCCATTAAATCTACTTAAAATATCTGATTAGTAGAATAAAGTGATATTAAAAACTTACCATTTCCACCAAATATATGAATGTCCACCGTCTCCATAAGATACATAGCAAAAGTATTGCACTGCGGTAAGAGCCCCAGTAGGAAAATAAGTGGAAATAACAACACAAAAACTAGATGCAATAAAAAGAAAAAAAATACATAGAATCAAATCAGTGATCAATTTTGAATAACAATTCAGTTTTTAAGTTTATAGCACTTTTCCTTTCAATTATAAAGCACTTTCTTATCCCAGCTCATTGGGTACACATGCTTAAAATTTTTACAAAAGAGATATCAATGGTTTTTAGACATGTATACTCCCATTTGGAGGCACGCAAGCTTGTGTAGCACATTGCACAAGCAGAGTATGGTTTTATTATTATTATTATTATTACAGTAAGAATGGGAAAGCTCACTTTGCATTCTCTGTGCTATTGCTAAGGACATAACTAGTGCAGTAAACTAATTTATGATTGTCGTATAGGAAGTCTTTACTTCTAATGATCATGCATTTATTTGAAAATCAATTCAAATGGATACATCAATTGAGTAGGGACCTTAGTTCTAATATGGTAAGGTTTAGCCCTGTACTATGTAGCACTGAAATACCACAAAAAATCTGAATTACAAATTTTCTTAGCTACAAATGCTGTTCAGATGGAGGGTAAGTAATTGCTAGATGTACAAGCAAATGATTAAACTTAAAGATTTTGTTTTGGTTGACTGTCACACAAAAAAAAAAAAAAAATTCAAGGCATGTTTACATTACCGTTCATACAAAGTTTTGTTTTGAACTTACCAACGAGAGCATCTCTTGCAATAGTGATGGCTTTAAGGCTGGCAAATGGCAGACCATACAAAGAAAAGGCTTCTTTCTCAAGGTCAAAATGGGTTACGCAGTACTGAAGCAGCAATATCAAGCAACAGCAGACACAGAAATAGAAAGGCCTGCTGTATGCTATAATCTGGTTGTGGCCCTATAAAACAAATTAAGATAAACATGACAATTCTTTATTGTATGGAATACGGGGGTAAAAATCATTGGAGGTTTTTACTTTGTCTCTTATATATACTGTTTACAAAGTATCTCTTGATAAACTTCCTGTTTCTTTGCTATTCTTAAAAGAAAGATTTTATTTACACCAGTCCAAGCTGTAATTTCTTGAAGAAAAGTTTCTCTCTGGCACCCTCTATCTCTCTTTCCATCAATCCTCCCTTAAGAAATAAACATTCCAACTCCCCCTTCCTGATAAAGTTGCCTAAGAAATCAACCCAAACAAACGTCTAGTAACGATCCACTTCCCGGGACATTAGAAAAAGCAGATAATCAAAATGGTTACACAAAATTATAGTAAAATGTTTAAATGATATTTAAAATACAATCTACTTACTACAGCATATTTTTAGCAGGATATAAAATTCAATTTCAATAATATCCTAAGCAGTCTCATTACTTTCAAATAATATATATTCAAATGCCACTGTTATTTTTATTATTGATAGATATATGCCATGCTCCTTTATGCATTGTCACACATCTCACTCTTGCTCCTTTATCTCAGGGTGATTATTGTAAGAATAATCAGTCTATAAGTATATTTATATTCAATTCAATTTATTCAGAACCTCCATTTGGAGAGATACACACAAAATATCAGAAAACCATATGAAATATATCACATTAACAAAATAAATCAATCGGAATATCATAAAATACAGAATGAAGGGAATCAATACGTTTATTCTAAAACTTTTAAGCAATAGTTTGATAATATTCAAATTTTCATTATTAATGAACATATCTCTCTGTATTACATTTTTAACACTATCACTTTGGATTGGATTGGATTGGATTTATTCGGTGTAAACACCAAGGATATCCCATGAAAGTCTAGAATAAGACTTATTTCCAGGTCCTTCTGGTGGTGATTGGGCAGTCCACCGGCAGACAATCCCTTACACTTTTCCGAAGAGTGTACTGCGTTCTTTAATGTGCACATGGGCCATAAATGCACACGGGAACCAACGGCTTAAACGTCTCATCCGAAAGACGGTGCATTATTGCAACTTGTATTTCAGCCCTCCAGCTGAAACACAAGGAGAGACATCGATGGGAACTGAACCGGGGACCTAGAGATCTCCACGGTTAAGCGCACACACAATGGCTACCACCAGATTAGCCAACTGAGCTAGGCTGCCAACAAATACCATGGTTCTGACAATCGATATGTTTTAATTCCCGTTTAAATTGGTGAATATTTTTATTATTAAACAAATATTTATACAAAGAAAAATCATAATTAACACTCCCTTTTATACAATCAACTAATGTATTTTTAAGAGCATTGTTATCATTAGCCTCAATATTATATATACTTACATGCATAGGAGATGCAGCATCTGGTTGAACACTCTGAAATCAAATTACAACAAAAACGTAAATAATTTTATGCATTTTACAACATATTATCTGGGGTATTGAAAACCATACTAGATAGTAAAGCAGGTAAATATTTATTTAGATTTGTAATCTAGCAGCTGAAATACGTGCACTTTTACATGTGAGTCAATTTTAAAAAATAAGTGTATATATATGGGTGTATAGTTTGGTGTAAATTTTGTTCATGTGATCTACTTCTAGTGCAAAATGTCCACCATTTTGATGTGCCGACTAAAACATTGCCCGAAAGGAAATTATACACTGATTATTTTTTTTTAATTACTTCTATCTTGAAAATGCACATTTACTAAGTTTAATATGCCATTAAATAATGCCACATGACCAAATAAGTAAATAAATGGATAAAATTTGATACTCATCAATTACCATTGTGTTTGGTATCATTTGAATGCTCTTCTGAAGCTAAATACAGTTTTACAATACACTTATATAGCAGATACTATGTCCAATAGTCCATTTTTTTCCATATTAAAACAAAAAAATATATAAAATCTACTAACCTTTAAGAGGGAGTACTGACAACTAGCAACCACAAAACAGAACCAAAATATCCAAAAGTCCTGAAAGAAATTGCTTGTCAGCACACCGTACCCTAGAAGGGCTACAAGAATTGCAAGGACTGTGGCAAAAATACTTTCTATTATTGTACGATTCCTGTAATAAAACAAATTACTAAAATTTTAATGTTCTGTTTTTTAGCATACAAAGATGGTAGTTTTTTTTTTGTCACAAGCAAATAAATTATATTTCAGGACGATCATTATCTCCAAATTTATGGCACAGCGATGGGCAGAAAAATATTTTGAAAATTTATTTATGGGACAAGTTGAGGCCAACTTTCTGTCCCTAATGCTCAAGAAACCACTTTGATTATGTTAAATATCCTTCAAATTTATGAATGAACATAGAGACTGCATCTAGAACGTACCTATCTAGTAGGGCTTGAAATGCTAAACGGTCTGCCTTTACTCGGAATGACTTCCATGGCAGGATCCAGAATCGGTAATTATGGATGACTTTCTTACGTTCCTGGTGCTTAGGAAGTCGTGATGCATCATTAGGAAACGGGGAAATGTTGAGAAGTTCATTCATGAATATACTGCTTTCATTACCATTCAAGAAACTTTCAGATAACAATCCTGGTATATCATTGTAGCTGTCTCTCTTAGGCAGCTCCAGTACCAGAGGGGCAGAACATTCACTGTACACACTATCCTTATCGCTAATATGTCAAGATAAAAATAAAAATCATTAAAAAAAGGCATGTAAAAATGGTTTCCTGTTTATCTAGTAGGTATTATAGGGTTGTATGTTTAATTTTGGCAAAGGACCAAAACTTGTTGAATGTAAGTATATTCGTTATTCAATTAATATTTTGGTTAAATAGATAAACTCACATGTCTGTGCTATGAATGCTTTTAGACCAAGCTGGTGATAGGTCTGTTTCTAATCTACTTGCTTCACCATTACCAGTCTCATCAAAGGTATAAGTTAGCCAGTTACCTGAAAAATATATAAGCACTATTATTTAGCAATTTTCATTATTGAAACATGTTTTCATACAAGTACAGCTACCATTTCATTCACCAATAGGTAATGCATTGTTGTTTTTTTTTATTAGGTGGATATGAAGTTCTCATACCTAGTTCATCCTGAAAACAGTGAACTGATCCTTGCGCTGTGTCATCATGGCTGGTGGCCATATAGTTGCCCTGTGAGCTACTGCTTAGGTGTGGCATGAGAGCAGTAGGTGGAGAAACAGGCTTGCGGTAATCTGAAAAGAGAACAAAGGCATGGCATCTAGTTTCTACCTATAACCAAATTACGTTCCACAACAATTTATTTAAGATCATTTACAAAGACAGCTACATTAGTCCTAAATAAGAATTAGTTTAAAGATTCCCACAAAAATAACTTCACTAGCTCTAGGCTCTAAATAATCAAATGACATATTAATTTTACTTTACCAAGCCTGTGTCTGGTCCTGAGATATGAAATTTGGCCAATAATTTCATTAAGTTAATGCTTGTGAATAATAATATTGAGTGACAAAAAAAAATATCCACAAACCTCTTGTCTCGCGCGAGTGATCTGGACCAGAGTCGTGACGGCGTCGTCTTATACGATGTCTTCTTGGGTCAGCACTAGTGGCGCTTCGATATAAAGCCATTCGACGTCTTCTTCGCATATTCACTATATAAAGAAAATTCCTCTAAATTAATACCCTGTGCTGTCACAGTGTTTTAACCTACAGGACCCTGGGATTGGAAGGCAAGCATCTTAACCAGTAAGTTACTACTGGTGTTCTGGTCCACAGCCCATCATTTTGGACTAGACAGTGACTTATTGGCTGTATGACAAAACAAAACTCCTAGGGAAGTACGGTATACATTGTAAGCAGATATGGAGAGAGTTCAATGCTGTATTTTTATAGTTATCGTGCAATAAAAGTAACTTTCTACTTCTATATTAATATTGCTTTTTATGGATGTTGTGTTTTTGCCTTTGTTGTTTTAATTTGTACATGTATAGTATGCCAGTTCAAATTACATTTCTGTCTTCATATGAATGGACAATAAAGAATTATTTAGATTGATTTTTTTCTAGGAACATCTATATCTAATTTGTGTAAAAAGTATGAGTTTGGATACAGTTGTAGATGTTACATTTGGAAATTCTCAATTAAATTATTTACTGTAGTTATTAATCAAAGCAAATAATTTGAAATAAACTTGTACGTGGCCCAACAAAATTTACAGATTACTTAGACCTCTGCAGTTGCAAATATAGAATGTCATACTTTAAGGTGTCCTAAATAGTAAGTTTGACCATATCCAAAATGCAAACACATACCCAGATACAAGTTGTAGAAAAGCACTATATACTGTTAATACCCACTAATAATGAATGGCCTTACTTTCAAGTTCACTGCTGGTGTCTTGTGTAAGAATATCACGTCGGACTGTCTGGAATATCTTGGATAGCAGTGTACTGCTGCTAGTATTTATGCTACCCACTGGCATTGAATCAGGATCCGTCTCATCCTCCACTCCAAAATCTTCACCTGAATATTAAACAAAAACACAAAATTCAACTAGTACATATTTATAATACAACAAATTTTATGTTCTTATTTTTTATACTTGATTTCAGTTAGAGCTGTTTGAAATGTACATTAACATATTATATACAGTAGTATTAAATTTAATTTTAAATAAATTTTGTATAGTGGTATTCAAACACTTGAATTTATGGTACTACAGTAGACCATGAGAGCTGTCTGACGAAAACAAATTCAGAGGTTGTAGCCAAATTGTTTTTAAGGCAGGAACATACAGTAGTACTGTATAAAACATTTTCACAAATAGCTATCACAGATTTCAGTAGTCTAGACTGCCAATTATTTACCCCTTATAAGGATTTTATTTTTATTTTTTTTAAAAAGGACACCTACTTGTTGTGGTATTAATGCGTGTTCTCTGTTTTGGAATAGCGCCCTCACGGCTTCTATCCCTACTGTGACCTCCAGCAACATCACTTTGTGTTCTAGGGATTTCAACTATTCCAATAGCAGATTCATTTTCTGTAAAAATCAAGACTTCAGTATGTTAGCCAACATTAAGTATTACATTCATTCTTTACAGACATCCTTTTTTGAATGCTCATTTAAAGAACACATTTATAAAAGAAGACAACATAATGCATGTGATTCTTCTGTGGGTGGGATATAAGTGCGACACCTACAGTACAGCCGTGAATTATTGCCTCCGTACCACGCGTAATCTTCGTAGTACAGTCGTAAAATATGTGTAACAAAAACATAACAATAACTTAGCGTAGAATGTAGAACATACAGTAGTTAATTTAGAACGTAGAACACAGTTTATAATGTAGTCAATAAGTGTGTACAATGCGCAGATCCAGAGAACGTCGAACGTAGGATAGAATGTGGTCTATCGAACGTTTATCTAGAATAACGTTCATCATAAGCAGCAAATAATCATAGGCCAAGGCATATATACCTTCCTTAAGATTAGTAATTACTCACGAAAATAAAGTCAAACTTTTCTCGATGTAGTTTTAGACAGCCTTGTACTTACTCTTAGCTTGTATGTTGCCACAGCGGTGTATGTAACAGTACTGGCGCATACCTATAACCAGCAGATAATATCCCTGTTCGATTGGGAGACTAAGCCTATCATTACATGATACATGGCTATGTTGTGCCTGTTCTGCAATCCTAAAATTCAATTACGGCCCTATGTAGGCTTAGTCAAGATTAAATTATCTTTCGTATTCTACAGACATATAACTATCTACAATAATGCAATCAATGTATAGCTGAGCTGCTAAATCTGAAAAGTGACAAGAAGAAAATGCGACAATACAGTACAAGAAATATAGTATAACCAGGAACAAGTTTGTTTAAAGAAAAATACTAGCATAAAATTTGTTAGGCAAAATACTATATATGTTAGTTTTTTGTCCCTGCCAACTTTTTCATTTCCTGTTGCATCAATTATTGTTTTACTTTTTATTTATTTTTAATCTTGTAATACTTGTCACTGGAATACTGTAGCACATTGCTGATTAGTGGTAATAACTGTCGCTATCTTGTTACGTGTACCTGTAGATAATTATTCTGTGTTAGCATGATCCGAGTGCCAACAACAGGAGGCCTACTCTTTTCATTTTTCATTATAATGTTACCTTTTTTCTTTTTAAACTTTTTTGTTTTAAGTACTGTAGAAAAAATTTCAAACTCACCCTGATTTTTGTCTGCTTCTGAATCAAACAAAAAACTCAAACTATCAGATCCTGGTACATTCCATGTTTTAGAATCTGTTTTAAGAAAGGCCTCAGCTTCTGTAGGCACACCAGCATCTTCTTTCTCACTTTTAATTGGAGAACTGGCTGCCCTTTCATTATATTGTTCCTCATTTTTACTTGAGTTTTCCATTGTCACTGCGGTGACCGATAAATCACTTTTGTGCAAGAGACAGGTGTCAGACCTTTCACTATTACTGGATCCTGTGTCTTTGGATGCTACAGCAGATGTTGAGGATACTGAGCTGGTTCTTGAATGATTATCAGCACTATCAACTTTTCCACTCGTACTTCCTTCTTCACTGTTAGTCCTTTTTCTACTTGTCAGTGAATCAATCAAAGCTGTCCTTCTAGATCTTCTGCCATCTTCTGCTTCTGGTGTCATCCAGGAGAATGTTTGGAACAAGTCAGTCCCTAAGCTGGAGAGGTCATCATTTTCTGATCTCTGTGAAGCACTAAATTCTTTCGAGGAGATGCTGGACACCGTTGAGAGATCATGTTCACTGGTACCAGCATTATTGTCATTGCTGGTTTTGTGCCGAGTCAATAAGCGTCGCTTCTTTTTACGATAATTCATTGTATCTATAAATTCTTCATCAGATATAAGTGCAGGCCATTTACATTCTGGCAATGTTCCTTTATTCTCTGTTAATTCTAAATCTTTTTTCACTGTTTTTTTTACATCTTCCACATCACTGCCTGTACTGCTAGGGGATTGAAGCTCATTTTTTGTTCCAAGAAACACATCTAAGAAATCAGAATTCCTTTTGCCCAGCTTGTCATATTCATTGCTATTGCTATCTTTCGGTTGCGCAGCTGATGTAAATATGTACGGCTCTACAGAGCCATTTGAGCGGGTTCGCTCAATGACTGTCATTTTAGTTTTTCTGCTGCGTTCCGACTTTGGTGTAGGGATTTTAGTTGTTGCTGGTCCTGAACAAAAACAGAACAACATACCATTATGTCCACTACTAATAATCACCATTTCAATGATGCAGAAAAATATATGAACATTTATTAACATTTATCAACATTTTTAAAAGTATTATTCTGATGAAATCAAACCTATTTTGATAATATTTTTGTGTCAGGAAATTTTAATAGGAATGTTTTTCCCTACCTGACTTGTTATTGTACTGAATGCTCAGTACGTTCCGAAATACTTGCAAAAAAAAAAAAAAATCTCGCAAGTGATTTGAGTGGGACTCTAACCCACGACCTCCAGAAAAATTATATTTAAACTATAACCACAGAAAAGTAATTAGGAGATTAAACATATTTCAAATGCAGTCCTCCAACATTAAGATCAATTAAGAATATAGTAGTAAGAAATTAATTGCATTTGAAAGAGAGTAAAACAAATTTAATGATACCCATGGCACTTGAGTCAATAAAAGAAGTAGTTTGCAGTTCTTCACTTTTTAATTCTTTAATATCTGAAACAAAAATAATATACAAACAATTAAAAAGTTGGCTGGATAGATAAATGGACAGACCAACATATAAAAACTGCACATTGTGTTAGGAGTTGTCTATTTTATCATCATTTTAAGTGTACAAAACACAGTTACTGACAATAAGATTCCAACGTGTTAGAGGTTGTTCATTTTTTCATCATTTTAAGTGTACAAAACACAGTTTCTGACAATAAAATTCCTTAATTTAGATACGATCTCCATAGAAAAGATGGTGCGTTAGTCCCCTAGAATGATCGACAACACAATCTTGTACCCGATGATAAGTTAAAGGTTATCAAATTTAGACCGACCTCATATCAAATAAATGGCTCTCGTACAGTAGTGTGCAACAATGTGCTAAGCGGTTATACTGTAAGCTGAATTCATCAACAACCTCTCTTCCACGCTTGTGACACTTAGACCAGTCCATAACATTCACCTCTTTGGAGATTTTAACTTTTCAAAAATTAATGGATATTTGGGCGAAAATGTTAGCTCCGATACCGCTGAAGGAGGGTTGTGACAACATACTTAAACTTCCTTTTACGACCTCTCCTGATGGACTTTCTAATATTCCCAATTAGGTTATTTCTACCACACAGACCACAAACTCCTGCATTTTAAAAATAAATGTAAAACTGCGTCCTACAGTAAGACGGCAAGTTCCTAATTATAAGACGGCTAATTTTGACAGAATTAATCGTCGCTCACATCACGAATTAACACAATGAAAGTAGATTGTGTTAGTATGTGATGTATGAACATGTTCAGGATACTTACCCTTACTACTGAGGCTTGGAGGAGGTGAGTCCAAATGTAATTCTTTTTCTATAGTATCTAAGGTATTTAAGGCTTTGAGTATTGTATCTTCAGAGCTGTAGGGATCCTTTTGATGGTGAATATCTGCTTTTATGCTACCGGGTAAGAGGACTTCATCATCAGTCTAAGGCAAAAGAATGCAAGGTATTGAACATTATATGAATAGCAATATCAGATTCATAGGAGGGTCAGAGAGGGTGGAGCAATGAATAATACTCCATTATGTGTATGAATTACAAAGAAACCCAGAGGATATCGAAGATCTGCTGTCCCTGACAAATAATTAATCTTATGCTGTAAAGCGAAAGCAGATTATGATTGACTCCAATGAATTACCCATTAATTATTTTCAGAAAATTCAACCCATTGTATAGTAATTTTAAAATTCTAATCCCATACACTACGGTATACTTACTGTACTTTAAGGCCATAAAATAAAAAATTGTTGTGTTGAAATGAAAAAAAAAAATAAGATCGTCAGTCAAGATAATTTTTTTTGCAACCATGAACTACAGTACCTACTGTACAGTACTGCACAATGTAGTAAGGGGATGGTTAAAATCTTTGAATTTATGTAATTAGGAAGAAATATACATATATTATTTTTGGAGATTCCAAGCCAGCGGCGAGTGTAATAATAATAATAATAGAGAAAAAGTTTTGTTTTATTCTAAAATTTCCATTTTTTCGTGGTGGCAGGTGGTTAATTGCCCAAAAATGAAATTTTACTTTTAATCAAAATCAACAGCGGGTTCGCTAAACAAGTAAAAAAGTCTTGCCTTGTGGCTCAGCTGCATGCCTGGACTCAAGAAAACTGGCAAGCCCATACATTGTAGCATTTACAGGTACAGCACTACTGTACTTCATGAAAAACTGAGGCTTGTTTAGTTTAAAAACATTGTATGAGGAAGGAAACACATTAAACATGGAATCCTACCTTATCAACATCCCTATTTACAGAGTTTCTTGAGCTGCATCCAATTGGAGGTGTGGCACTACGTCTATTACTATTAAGTTCTTCTAATTCAATTCCATCTAACGTTTCACTGTATTTGAAAGAGGAAGTCAGATAAAAAAAATAATGCAATACAGTATACACAACTGGCATCACAATAAACTATACTGAAATAAAAACGAACTTGAACTTGAAATGTAAAATATACAGTTATTTGGTTTAGTACAGACATAGCAATCAACGCTCAGTATACTGTAGAGAAATGCATGTTTTTTGGAGTGGCTGTATTCAAGGTGCAGAACACACAGATGCTGAAGAATATTAGTTGGAAAGACAGAAAACTAACTGATAGTAATACTTGAAAATTGTAGTTGGAAACATTTTCAGAATAAGTTTAGGTACTGCAGTAGTCTTTGATCCGACCCATGCTAGTGGAACTGAGACTTTAGGCTAGTTCTTGACCCACAAAGGATATCTGTACTTAATTCTAGACCTACTGTAAATGCCAAATGACCACTACTACGGTATTATATATTATTTATTAAAACTATTATCTTTATTCCTTATTACTTTATTATTTGATTTTACTTTATTTTATTTATTTATTTAATATTTTTTTAAATTTTTATTTATCTTTTTTTTAAATTTTTAAATCATAATTTTTATTTATATTTTTTAAGTAGTTTGCAATCACCAATTGTGCTGAAATATCTTTAAAATGACACCTAAAACATTTTATGAAAATTCTACCTACTCTATATGTTTTATCTGTAGATGAACCCCTTGATTTGAGGCAACATTTCCAACTTCATGACAATCTTCTATTTTTTCAGGTTTTTTGCCTTCATCTTCGTCACTGATTCCATTTTTACTGGTTTTTGGCTGCTCTCCCACATCAAACATCAGGTGCATTCGATAGTTTATTATTTTTATTATACTGAATGTCAGACCGATGAGGAGACAGTATATAATCCATATTGTTAAAGAACTGCTTGATCCCTGAGGGTATAAAAAAAAGTATACTTATTACAATACACAAAATTAGTAACGAAATATGACATCCCCAAAATAATCGATAGTGGGTCAAGCCCGTAGCCAGGATTTTGGTAGGGGGGTTCTTTTTGATACTGAAAGGGCACTTGCGAGCACCATTGGCTAGGGGCCAGGGGGCTGGGCTGTCTCTTATACACATCTAGATGTGTATAAGAGACAGACTCCAAAGAATCCAGTATGGTTTATTCTTTATTTTTTATTTATATAGCACTTTGGAAGTTTAGTAGTATACTCACTTAGACAATCAGTAACAAAAAGAACCGAGACAAATTTGTATAGTTGGTTGTAGCGTATTATAATCATATATATATATATTACATAGGTGAAACTATCCCCCGCCGGACACCATCCCGGTATTTCTGAGTCAAGGTTTCGGGGCCTGAATTTTTTATGTTACTAGGTAGGCTTAACAAACAGGTATTAAAATATCCCCAAAATAATGGATAGTGGGTCAAGCCCGTAGCCAGGATTTTGGTAGGGGGGTTCTTTTTGATACTGAAAAGGCACTTGCGAGCACCATTGGCTGGGGCCAGGGAGCCGCCAGGGCTCCCGAGGGGTCCAGGGCCAAAGCCCCGGTGGGGGTCCAGCATTCTAAGCATTTAGAGGTGTTATTTAATTGATTTGAGAGGCCATACATTAAAAAAAATGTATATATTAAAGAGGTAATTTTTTGAGTTGGGAAAAGATAAAAACAAAAACAAAAAAACTACGACATTAGTACTACAGTATTGGTAATTTAACAACAGTAGCATGATACAAACTCCAAAGAATCCAGTATGGTTTATTCTTTATTTTTTATTTATATAGCACTTTGGAAGTTGTAGATCATACTATACTCACTTAAGACAATCAATAACAAAAAGAACCGAGACAAATTTGTATGGTTGGTTGTAGCGTATTATAATCATATATATATATATATATACATAGGTGAAACTATCCCCCGCCGGACACCATCCCGGTATTTCTGAGTCAAGGTTTCGGGGCCTGAATTTTTTATTTTACTAGGTAGGCTTAACAAACAGGTATTAAAATAGGACCATTAATGATGATTGGCTCTAGGCTAGGCCTAAAGTGTAGGCTAGCCAGCCTTTGTTGAAAGGGCACTTCATGAAAAAAACCCAACGAACCCCCCTGGCTACGGACATGTGGGTACACAATAACACATATAAGATTTATGGGTTTTTTTTTTTTACTTTGAGCATTGAAGTGTGGTCTACAAAAACTTGCCTGTGGGTAAGATATTTTTAATAATATGAAGTACATTAACGTTTAGCGCATGCCAGGTGAATATATATATTATTGCTTGCGGTACATCAGAATCTTAATGTTTATTGCCTATGATTTTAACTAATTGTCTCATCATACTTGCATTTACTATACTATGTAGGCTGCTGGAAATACATTACATGGCTCTTGTCAGCACTTCTCGAAAATTGGTGATTTTTGTCAACTTTGATCTTTCATCACAGTATTGGTCAAAGATCGTGTGTCTATTTAAAATACGGATGCATGGCGTTCCGCAACGATTAATAATAAACACGCTGTGATCGATTAAGGTGTTGCAACATACACAGTGGTTTGAGTGCATTTTACAGTGAGGCGAGTCAGATTTTCATAAAAATATAACAAAACTGAATCAAAAGTATCGTCAGAAGTACTTTTATCTACAGTATTTACCTTGCTTTTAAAAAAAAAGACACAAAGATGCTTTTTGATGCTACAGTAGGGGCCTGAAATCGAGAGCGGGCAGCAAGCGACCTTAGCTCCTTAGATCACTGAGGTTCCACCCAGTCACTTACATTGTTTAAAGTGATTGATTATGTTTGCATTTCATCACTTTTACCTGAAGAAGACCACAGTGTGATCGAAATCTTGTGTTAGGGCAACTTCATGCATGGTAGCTGAATTACGATTATATTTCGCAATTTTGTACTTTAATCTTGTTCCATATTTACACTTCACTCTAAATTCTGAGAATAATTGTAATATTTACTATAGCCTAGAGCCCATAAATTTCCTCCCTCTCATTTTTTGATATAATATAATAATAATAATAATAATAATAATAATAATAATAATAATAATAATAATAATAGGCCCCTATACAAAAAGATATGCATCATGCATGTATGGTAACGAAAAGACAAAACACAAAGTTAGAGCTTATTTACAACATAATACTTGGGTAACAGGCTTAGTTAACTAGGCAACCATGTTGGTCGCTCGTACCCATAGTCTATGGCATTCTATGGGTACCAGACACCAACATAATGGGTACGAGTCGGTCAAACTACAACAAGTAGGAGTTATGGGTACGAGTTAGCCTGCATTCACATCACATCATGTGCTAGCCGAGGCCTAGAATAATAGATATTATATAGAAGGGCCTAGGCATATGTCTATAGCCCCCGCCCCTTTCCTAGTAGTAGGCCTAGCCTGGCCCTAGGGGCCTAAGATAATTACATGAATATTAAGTATTCCGGATTTAACAGACACAATTTTATGTGGAACTTACCAGAAAAAGACTCAAAGGAAGGCATAGCAGGAAGAGCCAGAGATACAGATGAATTGTGTTGGACGAAATGCTTTGGTGAGGGTCGTAATACCATCCTCCAGTAATTGAACCCCAAAATCCCTGACGAAGAACTTCCAAATTATGTGAACCCATATTTTAACTAACATATTAGAAGGTAGTAGTATAAATATTGTTTTTTACTGACTACATTGTATCCTTTGAAAACAATTCCTTACTTCACCGTCGCATCGACGGATGCTTCTTGTAACTTCTCATACGCCTTTGGTCCGTAACCTTTGGCTTGTGTACACCTAATTTGTCTATCAAAATCGTGCTAAGAACTACTGTAGTCATGCGCCTCAATCCCCAAAACGAAAGGTTATTTTATTTACTGTATCTATTTCAACAATAATTTGTGAGGTAGATTATTCTTCCAGAGCTGAATTGGGACCCTCAGTACACACAATAAGAGGCAAAAGAATAAAAGATGAAAATTAAACTAGATTTTTAACATTAACAGATTAATTAAATTAAAACAGAAAAATATAAAATCAAGATTTTTTTTTTATTTTTTTTTTTTTATATTAAGGAAAACATTAAAAATGTCGGTTGTTATTTTTAAAAAAGGGTCTCTGGCATTTTAACCAGTAGGCCTAATCTACTCAGTATGTCGTAATTCGGTAAAACGCAATTTATTCAATTTTGAAATTTTGGCTTAGGGGCACCTTGTGAATGTATCAGTCATGGAATGTTATCATATAGCCTACTCCAAACAATTTTTCGAAATATGAAATTACTATAAGAGTTACGCATTATTATATTCGACCATCCAACCACAAAGCATTGAAATGTTGGCAATCAACCAATCACAGAAGACATTTATGCATTAATTACTTTCCTAGCTGGTGGTGGTGTATAATAAAAATGCATTATTATTTTTTCTGAAGTTACAACTTAAAAGTTGTGGTCATGAGATTAATTTTAGAACCGCATTATTAACAAGATTATTAGGTTAATCTTTCCACGTCGGCGCGTGCACTAAAAACTTGATTTTTTTTCATTTATTTAAAAAAAATTAGATTTAACATGTGTATAACGATTTTGATAAACAATCATAATTCTCTGTATTAAACATTTGAAGAATGGACTTCCTTATGTTTGTCGTCATATTAAACTGTAATATTTTTAAAGAAGACCATTCAGCAAACAACATAAAACAAAATTCCCACGTCGGTGCATGTATAAAACGTATAATTTCCTGAAATTTCGATATAGAGCGGACTTCCTTATGATTCAGGCCTAAGGAAATATAAATGTATATGGGTCTGAACTTTGTAGGTGACAAAGTGTTCTTCCTTATGTTGTGATATTAGAATATAATATCATTAAAGACCATTCAACAAACATCATGAAACATATATCAAACTTTTAGGTTAAAAAGTTCCGCTTCCGAGCATACATATAACGTAATTTTTTAGATATATGATATTTAAATGATAGTCGAGAATGTACTGATTATATAACATAGATAATTACTGTTGTCCGATTGTGTGCATTGAAAATGTGACGACGAACTCGGGATACGGGCCTCGGTTGACACTCCTATCGAAAGGCCTGTTAATTAACATTGCACAGAAGCCTGTCGTCACCTGCTACGATGCCTCCTCCTCCTCTTTATCATCATCACATCATCATCATCATCTTCATCTTCATCATTGTAATTATTAATTGTTTCAATGCTAAAATGGGGGAAACCTATTAATTCAGTCTGTATTTATTCATCAATAGAAGTCTCGTAATGCACGTAAGTGC
>NW_022721637.1:256742-267948 GCF_011630105.1 Anneissia japonica | reverse complement strand
CTGACTTACATGGCCAGATGAATGAAAATACTCAATCGATGTGCCACCAAATCGTAACCAGCCTTCACCACGCCCTCACGATGTCACCGGGGACACAACTGCCAAAAAACTATTTAAAAAAATAATCAGTAAATCCTGTGCAATAAATAACAATACATACATAATAAACTGATAGTACCGTAATTGTTATTGTCGTGATGGAATAATAGACAATAACTGGATTTACGTCAGGAGAAACATGTATAGGTGTAATTTTGCCCTACCTGACGTGGAAATGTACCGAATACTCATACAACTAGTTTTCAATTAAATAAATTATACACACTGTTTTTGGTTCGCCGTCGTAATAATTTATGTACGAAAGTGAGTTCTTCAGTCCTATCGGTTCATCGAACCATGGAAGAAAGACTACATATCTAACTACTCAATGTACTGAGTTCTCCTATTCATAATAAACTGATTAACAATTAAACACATTTTGCATAAATGAGGTCCCATGAAAAATTGTAATTTTTATGATTATTTAAGAAAGAATAATAATTTAACTAAAGAATAATCAAAGACAGGCAATATATGATTATATTCCAACAACATTGACTAGTTAGATATGTAGTCTTTCTTCCATGGTTCGATGAACCGATAGGACTGAAGAACTCACTTTCGTGCATAAATTATTACGACGGCGAACCAAAAACAGTGTGTATAATTTATTTAATTGAAAACTAGTTGGGCTAAGCCTAGTTTGTCTGATCTTCCAACCTATGCCTACGTAGGTTAGCACGCTTTTTGTAAGCCAGGACCCTTGTATTTTGTTACATTTCGTCACAGAGGGGGGTTCGTCCGAACCCATTGAACCCCCACCCCCGGATCCGCCACTGGTATTTGAGAACCTCTCTGTGTGGTCGAGCGAAGTCTAGTGGACTGTATCAACTCACAGGATTGGTGGAACCACTACATGAATAAATAATGTTAACCTGAAAAATAATTATTATGAGTTCGAGAAACACATTTAATGGTTTTAGTTGGTGGAACGAATTGAACGACTTTCTCAACTCGGATTTCTCTTTTGATGAAGTCCTCTGCCATCAAATCATTGGATTATGTACCGTAAGTCTCTTAATGGAATTCGTAACGAATGACAAAAGTTATGATGGTATAATGACCAATTAAATTTACTTCATTTTGTAACCTCATTATGCACTCTAGCAATTCAGGGGCATTCTATATTGCGGCGGGTAGAATTTTTTGTAAATTATCTGGTCATATCATGGCTTAAGACAACATATACTGAGAGTAATGGCCAAATTGGTTATCGTAGAGCAAGAACCGATCAACCGATTTTAGAGCCTGCTAATAATAATGTAAAAATACATATAGGCCTTTTCTTTTCTCCCTGACGAATAGTGGTTTTCTCTGTGACGGTGGGAATTGGGGCACGCTCACCGACGGGTGTTTGGGCCAACTATACACAGGTAGTTAATATTAGAGAGCTTGTTATAACATTATGCATTAAAAAACTGTGCCCTCTTTGTATGAATATTATAGAAAACATGCTATAATTTTATGTACAGATTGGAAAAGAGTATAAACAAGTTAGTTAAAACTGTTTATCAGGGATTAGGGATTCGATCAAAATAATAATAATAATAATAATATATCGGTCTTATATAGCGCTTCATGAATAAAGCTTCTAAGCGCTTCACATTACTACCCCGGTCGCGGTCATTGGATCAAACACGTATGGAACACATACTCAGCTGCCTGGGCAGAATTCCATAATATTGCAGCTAGTAATCAACGCATTGTGTTCGAACCTACCAGGTACCGTACCCACTTGTACTCCTGGGTGAAGAGAGGCAACAGTGATAAAGTGCCTTACCCAAGGACACAAGCGATTTGCACAGCGAGAGTTTAAAAAATGGATGACACTTCACCACGTGTATCCTATTCAACGACGTTACCGATCACTTGCAGTATTCCTAATATTAAAAAAAAAACATCTTCGAACAAATCTAAACACATATAACGATACAAAAAAATCACTATTCAAGAAAAATAAAGCAAACATCAATTGCATCGTTAGGAGTCAATTATTTATTAAACACTGACTGAGAGGAGGTTTACCAAAATAGTTCTGCAAACGAACCAAATAACATATTTATTGAAATATTATCCTCGTTATATGATATTAATCTGCCAAAAACTAAAAACAAAATAAACAGACGAAAACTTAATAAACCTTGGATAACTAAATGAATAATAAAATCATTAAATACAAGAAATAAATTATATAAAGCATATATGATAAAACCTGGCAAACAATTAACAACATACTCTGTAGAAACATTCAAAAGAATACACCAAACTTCTTCCTAGACAACATATAAAAATATCTGATCCTTTCGAAATTGCCACAAAATTCAATCATTGTATACTTTACTGAGATAGGCTCTAAACTTGCTTCCAAAAATTCTGGCACCTATTTTCTAAAAAACCTCATAAAATATTCTATTTTTTTTCTCACCTATATCTACAGTAGTAAATAAATCTTAGACATTACTTCAAAATTTTAAAATGGAAAAATCTCCGGCCTTGATGACATCAACCCTAAAGTTGTAAAAGGAATTGCACCTCTTACTCACATTTTTAATCTGTCCTTAACTACTGGAAAATTTCAATTCTCCCAACAAAAGATCTTTGACCACTTTATTGTGCCTGTGGCAGTGTCCAACACGTTGCGTATTTCTCTGAGGCAAAGTCACTTTTTGCAGGTGAATTTTCATCTTATAAAAATGTATTTTTCACATGGGACCCCCCGCTAACATTATGCAGCTCTGTGTAATTTAATGTAGAATCGATTGGGAAGCAAGATTCTTAATTTGCGTTAGTGTCCAACTTATTAAGCAGAATAGTATGCAGGCATACTCAACAGTGATGTGGATCTAAAAAAAAATATAAAAAAGTGGCGAATTTAAGTTCCAAATAACTGGCATTTTGTTTAATGCCATCCATGCTTTGGCTATATGAGAAGTTTTCCCATGATGCAGTATCCTGTATTCAAAATCATGTACCTTCCAGTTTCTTTCCTCTGATCGTTGGTATATCGTCGTTAAATAAATTAGTTGCAGAGTATATATTTAGATTAGTGTAGGAGCAGACCAACAAATTGTGCTACATTTTCAACCCTTAATTAAAAAACCAGTGTATTATTATTACTATTATTATTAGTAGTATTATTATTAGTATTATTATTAATATAGGAAGACCTGACAATACACGCTGCTGAGTTCTGGACCTTTGCAACGGTCTTAATTGAATTGCAGAGAGTTACAGAAATTATGAAATAGACGAGGGAGCTATTGTACCATCATATTTGCTTGGTATGACGTTTGTAAGAATAATGACAGTCTTTGCTGGAAAGGTTCGCTCGTTATTATACAATTGACAAAGTTGATGAACCATGCTAATATACGGAATAATGATACAGTATTATAGTTGTCAGGTGTTACTAAATGGGCACTAAATGTACTAGTTGTTGAATGGGGAAAATGTCTTTTATAGCTCATTACAAGCAAGTCAGAAAAGTTAATTCCAACTATTAATGGTGAGTCTGTTCGCTTTTTTCCTGCTAACTACTACACTTTATAGATTAGAGACTTTTGAAGATCAATTTCTTTACAATATCTGAAAATTAAATGATAGGGAATAATGTGGGCGAGTCTGTGTAGTATTTTTTGTAAATTGAAAGGCTGAAAAAAAAAGAGGGCAGATTCAATGTGTTGGAATGAAACAATTGCGCCTTGCCCACGTGACACAAGCAAAACGGATAAAGTGGGCATTGAACCACAGCACCATGCCCCTGTGACAAACCAAATATTATGGAACAGTGCTTTACCCATTAACACAAGCAAAACGGATACTGTGGAAATCATAATAATACATAGTGTAAGAATCGAACCCCAGTGACACAATAAAATGGATAGTGTTGAAATTTAATTCAAGTGCCATGGATAGTGTGGGAATCGCCCAGTCCCTTGACTAGTGACTCAAGCAAAATTGATAGTGAGGAATTGCTCGGTGCCTTGGCTAGTGACGCAAGCAAAATGGATATTGAAGGAATCATCCAGTGCCTTGCCCAATGACGCAGGTAAAATGGATAGTGCAAGAATCGAATCCCGGTGTCTTATTCAGTGACACAAGTAAATGGATAGTAAGGGAATCGCCCAATGCCTTGCCAAGTGACGCAAGCAAAATGTATAGTGAGGTAATCGCCCAGTGACGCAAGAAAATGGATGTGGGAATCGCCCGGTGCGTTCCCACCCAGTGACGCAAGCAAAATGAATAGTGTAGGAATTGAACCAGTGCCTTGCCAAAATTACGCAAGGATGGAGAGTGTAGGAATCCAAGGTGTTCGTTGAGGTTGACTTATTTTCAATAAACCCTGTTTACTATCAATGTCAGAAGTCAATATAAGTGTTTTTCACAGTTCATTGCAATATTGTATACACTGTATGGGCTTGTGTGCATGCTTGACTTTCATTGTGTATAATGAAGTGTGAAGGCCATGTGGGTGGTGTTGCTGTTCATGCGTCAAACGAATAACTGTATGATCTTTGTTGATAGCAACATAACGAAAAAATACAGTTACTTGTAACCGTACTTTAATTTTTCCTTGGATTTTCGAAAATAATGGACAATGTGACAGGTATTGTTAATCATTTTTTTTCATTCTGTTAATATGCTCAAAAATAGATGTCAGCACTGGACCTTAATTTATAGTATGATGGTGAGGAGGATGAAGACTATGGTGGGGCTGTATGTAATTAATTAACATGGATTTGTTTTTATTATTTGTTTTTTACTTGATATTTATATAACGCCTTTTCCTTTAGGTTACAAAGCGCTTTCTTTTCCTTGGTCAAGTGTTGCCGCCATATGGCATAGTAGCAGTAGTGACGGGCAGCCAGCCCGCACCCACCCCTCACTAAATTTTTCAAAATAAAAAAAATTAAGAAAAAGAGAAAATTCTACTCCAATTTTGAGTCTATAGACTCTTAAAAGAGTGCCATTTCCGGCCATCTAGAGGTGCCATAATCATAAATTGTCTTACCTCACCCCAAACCATGGTGGGACTGCGGTGGTATAGACGTCCATCTGTGAAAGTACCTCTCTGGGCCCCTTCCATTTCAAATTCCTGGATCCGCCACTGAGCAGGAAACCCCACCAGATACCCATTTTCACTCAAGAAGCAAAGCAGATAAAGTGCCTTGCTCAAGGACACAACAGAAGTACACAGCCAGGGATACTAATTCAATGGATCTGGGTTTTATTGAATTGTTGAATGTTGAATAACAGCATTTCTGTCACCAGCCAACCACTTTTTTGGAATTGCTGGCAAATTCACCACTGTCAGTCAGTGGTGGTGCCACCTTCCGGCGGACAGGCCTAGACCCCCATCGTCCGACACCACGGCGAGGTTGTCGGACCAACAATAATAATTTGCTTATCCAAATAACGTTATTTTGATTGTCAGTCTCTAATATTGTGGTCTAAAAGCATACCCTGTGAACCCTACTTGGGATTTTTTTTATTAGTCGGCCCCCTTGTTCGGACCCGTTGGACATGTCGGTCCTTCTTTTGGAAAATTTTTGAGCCACTTTCTTCAGGTGTCAAAAAATACCCATATTATTTCAAATTTAAGTAAAATTTAAAATTTTTCGAATTATGGTGTCAAAATTCCCATTAAAAAAAGTCCTCAAAATCATTGCACACAGGACCAACAGCTTAAACGTCTCATCAGAAAAGACGGTGCGCTTTGTTAAAAGGATACAATGAGACTTTTTCCATCCCACTATGGCTGAATATAACAATTTGATCTATCAGTACACACACATTGGCTTGTACCAGCAGTTAGCAGAATGATTCAGTCTATTTACAAAAAGGTTTAAGGCCACAGTTAATGTGAAAAGCGATTGATTTCCTCTTGGTATTTATTTATTTTTTCTTACAAGATTTGATAAAATTTAAAAATTCTTTGTATATATATTTACCTATACATTATTAAATATATATTTATTTCCTCTTATTTTAGGAACAAATCTGCATACATTTGACAGGTGCCAGCTCCATTGCAAGTTCTGTCAAACCTCTACACCTCTTTTCTCCATTGTATCCTGCTCTTCATGTGGAGATTCTACCCATGACAACGGTGTAGGAGAGGTTCTGTGTGCTTTCTGTTTGGTGAGTTTTTTTTGTTGCAGATCGCAGGGAGGCACTGAATGAAATAAAAAGAGAAGTTGTGATAAAGAAAAGATCGCCATCAAGTAGAAGAAAGTGTTACCAGTAATTGATAGGAGAAAGTATAGGCTTTCTATATTAGTTTATTTAAAAAAAGGGTCAACAGATGGAAGTAAAACAATCAACAGAGATAATAACAATTGGCAAAATACACAAGAGATACAACCTTTTTGAACTCCACAAAAATAACTACGTAGGGTACTGATACTGAACGGTAAAACTAATAGAAAAAAAAACGTTTGTTAATGATATAACAAATTTAATATACAGATATTTTGGGAGCACCTGCTCTTTTTTTCACCGTAATGCCTACTGAATATAACATCGGAGTAGTAAGAACCTATGTTAGAAAACTATTTAAAAGGTTTTAAATTGATTTTAAAATTAAAATAAGATGTACTTCGCATGTTTCTTAACAGTTTTTTTAAATTCTTTCAGATGATATTAGACAACTCCTTGAATTGGAAACAATTTGAGACTACTAAAAGCAAATACGGTCAACCAGCCATAATGTTGGAAGACAATAGGCCTACCTCATCAGTTGAGGATGGTAAGCTACTTTCGAAAGTGCTTTAGATTATAATCAGTAATTGAGGCATTACAATGTAACCAAATTTTAGTAGAACTGAATTCTTTCCAAGAAATGTACTTTACACTGGAAAACAGAACAGTCCAGGAACGGTATAGCTTAATTGAACAAGAAATCCTGATCCAATGAATATAATCGTACAAAATAAATGATCTCAAATAGACGTAGCTTATAATGTTTAAGCAGGGAACAAAGGCTCATGTGTAGAAACACAAAGGCATTACGACAAACAAAAATGTCAGGGAACACTAGAAGGACTATTCTGAAATAAGTAATGCCCTACAAACAAACCTGAATCAGGGATACATCGACAGCAGCCTAAACAACACATTCAAAGAAAATTTAAAGATCCAGTATTAAGTTCCGTATTCTTTAATTGTCATGTGAACAATATACATTTACATTGAAATAAAATTGCAAGTTTCGTTAGCTCTTGAGTAGAAAAAGTAAATAGTAAATAATAAATAAATATAATATTAACACAGGTAAAACTATCCGCCGGACACCATCCTGGTAATTCTGTTCTAGGTTGTGAGGCTGAAATTTGTATATAAAAAATGCATGGCTAAACTACATATGTCGGAACGCCGAACACCATTCCGAAATTTTTAGTAGTCGGATGTTACGGGGCTGGAATTGTACAATTATAAGTTCATACAGTTTCGATCTTTATCGTAGTTTTTTTTATTTTATTATACTTAGATCCTGATTATCCTCTTATAGGCCAATATTTATTTTACAAATATTCATCTATTCTTGTATATATTTTTCAGAATTTGGCCTACCTATATCGGACTCCAAGCCAAAATGTCAATCCAAAAATAAGAAATCCTTATGCGAGGTCTGTGGGGCATCAGCATCTGGCCTTCATTTTGGAGTCTTCACCTGTGAAGGTTGCAAGGTACCGGTAATAAAACCATTTCTTAGTATAAAGTATATGATAATGAGGACGTATTCATTTCAAATTTAATTTTTTTTTAGATGAACACAGAAAAAATAACATACACAATTTGACATAATTATATAACATACACAAGACAACATATCATTCATAAAACACGTCAACATAACATATGCCTATATAGTATACATAATATAAGTAAAGGTAAAGGTATTAAGGAGGTTATAAAGTAGCTTTCTATGCTACTTTTTAACCTCCTCAATATAAATCAACCAGACACCCACATATACTCTTGGGTGGAGAGACACAATTAAATGTAGGTAAAATTCCTTGCCAAGGACACATACGAATTTCCCGGCAAAGGTTCGAACTTCTACCTCAAGGCTGAGAAACGTAAACGTAACATAACATCATCATCATCATCTTCCGTTACTGTGCATAACCTCGGTTGAGTATACTCGCACAATGTGTCGTACAGCACTCATATATGTCGCGGTCAAAAGGGAAACACATTTAAATTTACAAAATATGAATAAATTAAATAATAAAACATATATAACATAGGCCTACATAAAATTAGCATAACACATGGCAAAAACCCTCCTGTTAGAAAAATCTAAATTGAGTACATGTGGCAAAAATGATGATGCAGTCTGTGAAATCAGTGTGTTTTCGTGAGATAATAGACAGGGCTACAACAATGTTTTCATTCCTTGCAACAAACGGACATAACAAGTAAAAATATTGTATTTATATTTTACACATTATTCATTTTTACAGTGTTTCTATAGACGAACTATCAAAGAAGGGGCAAATTACGTGTGCCCAAAAAGCAATAGCTGTTCTGTTACTATGGAAACAAGGAATTCCTGTCGCTATTGCAGATTTCAAAAGTGCATGGCTTTAGGAATGTGCAAGGAAGGTATGAAAAACCTTGATGTTTGATGGTATAATATAATATAATTGTTTATGAAATGTAATTCAGAACGTAGAAAATTGCATTATATCAAGATCAGCACATTTACATAGTTTTTTGCGGGAGGGGTGTTTCTATGACGAAATAAATGTTTGATAATTTGATTTGATTTGGAAATAACAATATCATTACTTTCATACTAATTCAATGATTGGTTCCTGTGCATAGCAGTATAGTTAAAATATTAACAATCATATTTTTTGAATTTTCTGGTAGCATTTTAAAAAATTCACAAATTATATGTTTATGTTTTTTTTAAAAATATTTGTCAGTTGTTAGGAAATAATAATATTTTATCCCCTCGGTACAGGAATCAAATTGGGAAGAAGACCGAAAGCAGACAGCGGGTTACACTATTCTACCCACTTAAAGATGGAAAGGGATGGGCCTGAAGGGCCTGAAAACACGATGTATGTACCGAGATGGCACTCCTGGCCTACAGTCTGTACCACTAGCAATCATCAGCTTCCAATGAAACAAGAGCCAATTTCTACGAGACAAGTGCAAAGCTGCTCTGGTTACAGCACACCACATCCCAGTTATAAACAAGAAACGTTTTCCTACTGCAGACAAAAAACAACTATTGTGCAGAATGATGAAATAATCCATCAATCTTTTAACAACTTGAGCACTGACATTTTATGGAATGATCCTCAGCCATTTCCTACTGGTTATCAGAACTCCTCCCAAGTAAATTACTCATCTATTGCATGCCACCATATTCCGTCACAGTCGATTGCACCATCCTTAAGCATGACCCTTCCAGAAGTCCATACAGGAGCATTCACAGCTATGGCGTATGCTAATATGTACCGAGGTCAATATATACACGATTCATCTGGAAATTATAAGAATGTACAAAATATCAAATCTGAAGATTCAGGTGAGGTTAAGTTTACTGAGCTGAAACCATTTATAAGAAAGAGTCGAATTGCAAGTGAAACAAACATTATATCCTCAACTCCCAGTAACTACTGTGAGACTTTGGAACAAGAAAAACAGAATCAGATGCAAACATCATCACATGTTAGTATGTTATCGACTGAAAATAGCTTAAAGCGAAAGAAAACAATCGAGAATGACAGCAACAACACAAAAATCCCAAGAATGAACCACTCAGAAAAACTCTCTTCAGAAGGCTTTGTCAAGGTTTATGAGAATTTAGAGAAGTTGATAGTTGAGGAATGGACGTCAAGTTTGGTAAGTGCAAGCAAAAATTATATTATATGTAAATATCAATGAAAGAGCTGAGTGGAGGAGTCTTCATTATATCTATCTAGAGATGATTAATTTTCACATATTACTAATAATGATTAGACTGAATTGGCATTCAGTATTTTTTGTAGAGCCTTTTTGGGGTTCTCTTCACGTTAACATTTCTAGTGGACATGAGCGTTCTACATTTTGATATCAATAGTGAGCACCTATATATATACATATATATATGTATATATGTATACATATATATATATATTTAATATATATATATATTTATATATATATATATATACTGAAATAAATGTCAATTATAATGATAAGGATTATGAGAACGAGAATATATTGTATTGTATTGTTTGAAATGCTTTAAGCACTTTAACAAAAAAGTCATCTATACACTCACTACAATAATTTTCCAACAAAGTTGTTGTAGCAACAAATTGTAATACGTATGGCAACATGTTTCCAATGAATTTGATAACACGTTTTAATTATTTTTCATAGAAATCTAGTGGTAATATGTCAGAAGTGTTAAATCCGCCAAAATCCAGTATGCCAAATGTTAAACTTTGTTTCAAAACATTTGCTGAATCAATAACAGGTAAGAACAATATACTGACTATATAGTAATAAACTCACTAAGCAAAGATCTTTCATTGCCATCTAGATGCCAATGGTGACATACAAAACACAACAGATAGATACCTACATGAACTTCCCAGAAAATAAATAGACTACACACAAATAACTATACTTTTCTGCAATGTAACACCATGGACCTGGTAACACTAAATAATACTTGTGGAACATGCTTGGAAGAAGCTATTACTACCGTATCACAGATCCTTTGACCGTATTAATCACCCTTTATTGCTTTATTGAAAGAATACTTGCCGGACAGGTATCCGATTACCTAGACAAGCTTCATCTCCATGAACCTCTACAAACTGATAAGATAGTATAATACATATTCCAAGTATCGAAATGCACGCCATAATCGTACAAACTGCGTAGTTGATTTCATGATCTGAACTGCACTATACTTAATATTAACAATCCTGGTGGACATTTTAGAAGAGAACCATTATCATTATCACCGTTTTGGACCCCAGTTCAGCAATTGACATTATAATTCAATTATTTTTATTACACAGAGTACAAATGTTTTAATAGCTTAAATGATGTCCAAGTTACAATTTGCCCATACCACAGATAATAATGGGGG
>NW_022721637.1:243028-252958 GCF_011630105.1 Anneissia japonica | reverse complement strand
TAAGAACACATTTTATAAGAACACTGAGGCTGAAATTGCTTAAAAATTAAGAACAAAATAAGAACAAATTGCATGAGGCTGAGGTAAAAATGTCAAATGAGATTTTTATTTAAAAAAACTAGAAGAACAGCAAATTTTCTGGGGCCATTTTTCCTACATTCCAGTACAGTGTATACTGCTGTACAATAATAATTTTCTACAGTATGTTTGAAAATTGTGTAAAATAAGAACAAAATAAGAACATTTTGAGCCTGAAATCGGCGAAAAAATAAGAACACTGAGCCTGGGCAAAATTTTACTGAAAAAAGTGTAGCACATATATTGCATTAAAATAATAAAAAAAATTAGTTCCAAAACGGGGCAGGAGAATGACATTTTACTTAATATACTGATTCTGTGCTAGACTGTGCTGTGGCAGTTCCCCTCGCCCCCAACCCATCTATATAAATTTGTCAAAATCATTTTTTAAAGGTGAAATATATATTTTAAATTGAAGTCTGAGAGTGCCATTTCCGGCCATCTAGAGGTGCCATAATTATAAATGTTCTTACCTCAGCTCCAACTAATTAGTGGGGCTGAGGTGTTAGGGACCCCCTATCTGTAAAACGCCTTCCTTTGCCACCCCTCCCCTCTATTTCGAATTTCTGGAACTGCTCAATTGATTGAAGGGTGGGGTAGGGGGGAGCAGCCTTCCAGAACACCTAATTTTTTTAAATTAAAAAAAAAATTGGGAAAAAAAAGAAAATTATATTTTATTTTAAGTCTAAGAGTGCAATTACCGGCCATCTAGAAGTGCCATAATCATAAATTTTCTTTGCTCAACCCCAACCATGTTGGGGCTGCGGTGGTATAGACCCTCCATCTGTGAAAGTCCCGAACCGGCCCCCTCTATTTCATTCCTGGATCCGCGAATGAAAACCGTTTAACACTTCATTGCATCTTCAGAAATCGATTAAATAAGCCTACCTCATATAATAACAATGCCTGAGCCCCCATCCCCTCTACAAATTCGCACCCACCCAATAAAAATCCTGGGTACGGGCCTGCTGGTGCCATAGCTCTAGACCACCGAGGTTGCGCTTAGTTACTAGTGTCGAATAGTGGTTATGACACTAGGCCAGGTAGGGCAAAACATCACTCTATGATAATTTCCTGTGCAAACACATAGATATCACTAAACAAACAAATTTAACGCGGGGTCATGATGTGGTGCTAGTTAAATTAATCTGTATCACATACGCTTACCAATTACACACACGATAAATGCTTCTTTACTGTCCACTGTTTTCCAAGCCAATTAAAGATTACAAGGTTGATATCTGTTTTTAAAAGTAGAAATATGTAAGACACCCATAACCAGGGGCAGATTTAGGACCCCCTACTTTTGGAAGGTAAAAAAGAAAGAAAGAAAAAGAAAAAAATGATAGGCCTAGCCCAGAACGCCTCAAATGTTAATTTCTAGTCTAGAACAAAAATTTCGTGGGGGCATGCCCCGGACCCCCTAGGGTAGTGTTGTCTCGATGGGCCCAACTTTCGGTCTTCCTTTCCGCCCCTGATAACTATAGGCGATCTTTGTACTACAGTGTATTTGTTTTTTTTTTCAAAAATGAAAATGTTGTTTATCATCAAAACGTGTTATCTGAGAAAATTCAATAATAACTTCCAGAATTTATTAATTTATTTATAACTCAATAATAATTCATAATGATTATTAATACTGTACTAAGCAATTCAAAAATATTTACTTCACAATTCTTCGACGGATGTAATATAATATATATCTTAACATGTACTACTATACTTTTCTACAGTAGCCTCCTTCCTTGGAGGTGTCGTTTTCTACTCTATTTCTACCCTTCCTGATATAATTCTACACTTATCCTTAGGAGGTCGGCTTTACCCACCAGAACTAGTATGGTTTCCGTTCAAAAATGAAAAAAAGCAAGTGCATTGAAGAATTTTTTTTTTTTTTACGATTGGAGTATTATTTACTTTTCTAATGCATTCTATTAAATACATTACAGTTTTAGGGGCGTAAATTTAAAATGGTTTACAAGTTACCAAAAACATAGACAACAATATACCTTAGGGCCTAATAAATGATTTTGCATCAGAAAGAATATATTAAAATGTGGCGTACCATAAGGTTCAATATTGAGCTCCCGGTTGTTATTTGTTTATTGTATGTAAGTAATATAATTTATTCATGGAAAGAAATAGAGATGACACAAATATTTTTTTCAATGATTATGACACACAATAAGATTACCGAATAGTAATCACTGAGCATACCTGACCTTTTAAAAATTGTTTTTTTTTTGTAAGTAGGCTCACAATAAATGAAAGTATATCAAGCTCTGATATTTATTCACAAGAAAATTTTTTTTAGTTTTCTCGTACTAATTAGCAGTAGCGAGGGGCCCCGGGGAGATTAAATGTTGGGGCCCTTGTCTGTCAGCAGATACTCTACATAGGGGATTCACCTAATAGTTGTAAAGTTCGCAAATCGTATGGCCAACTATTTATACAGCTAGACAGTCATAATTAAAATAAAGGTCCCCTATTTATAAAGCTCTGTGTTTATAGTGTATAGTTTACCTTCAAAACACTAAAATAGATGTTGACCATGCATTGGTTAGCCATTCACTAAAATTTGCACCATATTCAAAATGTGATATCATTTTGGCATTGTTTCTAACAATGGCATTACTATAGACGGAAGACACGGCCTACCTAAGATGACTGTCACTTTCGGCGATAATAGAAAATGCACTGTTGCAATTCAATCTCGAACATTTTCCTCTCCTCAACGCGCTTCCTCGACGGGCTCTCCCTGATTGGGGCTCTTCCCCACGCCCTCCTCCAATGGCACTTTCTATATTTACCTGTGTCTAAAATTGTTTTAAAACATGCCTGTTTGGCTTAAAATCGTTTACATAAATGTACCAAGTTCTTCGGAACCGTTTTCAACCGATTTTACATTTGAAGATCTCCACGGGATTAATATCTTCTGAACATATTTCTCATCAAGGCCAATGTTTTCCTTATAGTACAAGATGAGTAACTGTGTATTATTTAACCTGATGGATTTTTCTGGAATTTCCAAGAAGGGTATGAACTCCCTGATATTTCCTTGCCATTCGTAGTACATCGATAGAAACACATGTGTATCTCTAATACACATTAGGAGGAGTGGAGTTGTTAAACATATCATTAGATCAATGATGACCAGAATTTGGTTGAATATTTCATACGTTTTTACACAGTTTATGGTCTCGTTAGTTTGCTCTATTTCGCACAGGAATTCGTTGTTAAGGAATTGTGGCTCCACGGTTTTCGAGAGCAGAAGATAGTGATAAACCCAAGATATGCTTATAAACAAGTAGAGTAGCACTTTAAAGAAGAAATATGTCAAGCAATACGATCGGGAGGCACTCCATTCATTTACGTAGCTCTGTATTATCGAGTGAACTTTTGGCCAATCCTTTCTTTCACTCGTACTCACTTTGTCGTCTGTCCGTTTCGACGCTTCCGCTTCAAAACACATTTCCCGGCAACACTTAGCAAACCACATCGCTACCATCGACAACTTCCTGCCACCACAGGCTATCCAAGCGGATATAGGGATTTGTATCAGAACAGCTTGTAGGGTGAATGAGAATGGTATGAATTCATGGTAGCCGATCAAGCTTTCGTTTTCTCTGTACTTACAGTAAGAATTGAAGTACTTAACCGTCTCAGAGTTGGTGACGTATTCGGGTGGGTTACATTTTATACCAGTGTCCGCTGTGTGAGTAAATAATGAGTTAAAAGTATAGTATATAATTTTTAGATATCAAATCGAAAATCATATGCCAAAATATATAATTCATTTGATGAATTCATCAAAATTCAAAAAATTATAATAGAATAATGATAATAATTTGTTATTGATATTTATTATTATTGTTATAATTGTTAGTATCATATATTATATTATTCAGCATTGTAAATGGAAATAAAGGAATATTGTTATATAGCATTGGCATATTTCATAGGCCTATTATTATATTGCTTATCTATTTACGTGTAAAATTTCTTATATTAAGATTTAATCAAATTCAATTCAATTCAAATCTGGTTTATTCAAAAATAAAATGGCATTGCAGAATAAACTGAATTGTGCCAAATTTACATTAATAAAAACATTTAGATATATAAAAAGGTATTAAAAGCTATAAAAACCAATTAAATTTTTTTTTAAATACAAACATACAAATACAAGATGAATCCATTAAAATAAAGTAAAAGCAGTACAGCAAAGACATATAGCAAAAAACATAAAAAGAGAGTTTAAGAAAATAGAGACTTGCATGTTAAATATTAAAAATAATTAAAGTTATTGCCGATTATATTCTTTTGATAATACTGAGAACAGGCGATTTCCCTAAACGCTCAGTTCTGAACTTATACTGAGTAAGCTTAGTATTTAAGACTTTCTAGCCCAAGAGTATCTAATACTGATACATAAGCATTTAACTGTTGACCCAAAATAATCTGTAGGAGGAGAAAGGTGAGTAATAATAGTAATATAATATGTTAGACTTTACAACAACAAACTGGATAACAAAAATGTTATCCAGTTGCCCTATAGCATATATAGTAGGATATACTTTTACTTGGCCTTATATAATCTTATGTTCCTTCCTGCTTGTGTCATTAATCTGGAAACTATCATAATGATGATTTATTTATGCATGTGAAGCCTCTCAAACGTTTTGCAACAACTCACAAAATAATGTTTTCTATAGGCTTCTAAAGCCTCTCAACAGATATTAAGCCAGGCATTCACTGCGTACGACGGTCGTCGGCCGACGAAATTCTATGGAGAACGCAAAGTCTCGACGCGCAACGGATCGTTTTTAATGATGATCCGTTCTGACTGCCACAGACAATCATCAGCAGACGGCTTGGCGTCGTCTAGCGACTACGGGGAGCAGATTTTGATTCGTGGGCCGACGGTCGTACGACGCAGTGAGTGCCCGGCTTTACTCGTGCATTTAATCAATATTAAATGTATCATTATATTTACCAAATGTGTCACGCAATAAAGCTAAGGCGGCTAACAAGACTGGCAGTCGTGACTGTATCATAATATGGATGGCAGAATCGAATCCTAATAGATCATTACCCTCGTCTGGAGTGATATACGACAATGATCGAACTACGCCTAATGCAGCGGCCATTCCTGTATTTTTATCGTCCGCTTTCACGTACCGTAATGTATCTGTAATCAGAATAAGTTAAAAATAATGATCCTAGTCACAATCGTTTAAGCCTATGCAAAAGATACGAATGACATGGTGTAAAATAAACTTGAACATTGATCTAGCCCAGGGGTCTTTTTTCCTAAATATTGACATAGGTTTGAATTTGTGCTTTTATGTTGTTTTGTTTGTGACTTTGCAATAGCAATGAGTCGGTTGTTCAAGTACGTTAGATAAGCTATTACCACTTAATATGATTAGGCCTAAACACAGAAATATGAATGTAAATACAAAATTAAACATATGAATATCTGAATTAATTCAGGAGACACCCTAGACTTGCCACAAGTCCTTAGTTTGTTGGGACTTTTTAGTGTTAATTATTTTCGGAGAGCGCCACTAAACATGTTGGTTATGTTGTTGAATTTAAAATGGATGGGAATTAATCCGAGAAAAAGTATACTATGGAACACCATGTTAATAAGTAATATGGAACGCCATTGGTGCCAAAATGGATTTATTTTTAAAAGTTTTTATCGATTAAGGCAAAATTAGGGACTGGAACCCAGTCTAAAGAGACCACTTTTAATTAGACACATTTTTTGGTCGTGATGATGTCGTTTTAATAGAGGTATACTGTAACATAAGTGTGAATATCTTAATTTATCCGTCTACTGTAATTGAATTGATTACAGTAATTGAATTCAATACCAAAAGCCATTCTACTTCACGCATATCTTAAGAAGATATGGCTATATTATTAGGTGTGATATAGACCTGCTATATATTAGGTTCACACTTCCGTTCTGGCGAGTCGCGTTGCCAAGCGATAAGGCAGGGGCGCCGCTAACTACTCAACCTTAACATCGGCGCTGGTTCGAGTCGCTCCTCCTCCAGGCTTCGGTTTGTAGAACCAAGTCTTCTCGGACAAGGACTTCAAATAGTGATCCATTGTACACATCTGGCTCATGTGAACTTTAAAAACTCATTGCATCTTTCAAAAGAGTAAGGGGTTACCCCGATGCTATGATTCATTTCAGTCCCTGTCGTTGCGGAATGATGTATATTTACCACAATAACGATGCGAGTTATAGGCTGTTCTCCTAATCTTACGTACCTACATGTTTGTTAAAACAATTAGGTTACGTAAATTTGATTTAAAAAAAATAAAAAACAGAAAACTGTTACAAATGACGTTTCTATAATGTAGAACAGTTCTTAAAGCACATACCGTATCTTGTAACAAGTCATCGGGCTAAAGATCTGCTGCCTTGTTGAAAAACACAATGCGTTCTGAAAACCTCCCATGCGAATGCCCATCTGTCGCACACGTTACGTTGACATGTATAATATACATTAGGCAAGCGACACGTCACTTTAAATTTCTGATTACAGGCCGATTATTAAGTAGCTGGCTATTTATAGTTCAATTTAAAGAAATAAATGATTTATTAGAGTAATGACAGTTGCCATGACACCGAATCTAATAAACCTATCGCTTCCAACACAGCCATGAGTAAATTAGTTAATGTAATAGGTTGAAACAAGAGCGCTATTAAATTATTAAATAATTATTATCATTATCTTCAGATCATTTTCAATATTTAACAGGATTTCAAATAAATTATGAGAATGGGATAATATAAAATAATTGTATTACCATTTTCACCATTCAATGCGTCTCACGATGATATAGGCCTAGATTCGTTGTAATTTTACACTGTACTTATATAACTTTTGGTTTTACAATATGTCAAATTACGTTTGTGAATATTATTTTATCCAGTTAGGTTGGTTATATAATGAAATGAATAAATTTTTTCAGCTGACTTACTGTCATTGTGACAATATTTCACGTTCGATCAAGAACGCATAACCAGGGACGCCAAACTCTTTTAATGTTCATTGTGACTTCATATAGTAAGTATATCGTGTTCGCCTGCACCATGTAGCTTACATTGATAATTTCAACTCTACTGTAACGTTTTTGTGAGCTCACCTATCACATTTATTAAGTTGCATTTATATAATTCAATGATTAAGACAATAAATTCATTGAAACTAATTCACATATCAGTAGTGTGAAACTGGTGATTTTCGCCCATGCATGCTCACGTATCGGGTATTCTCGACTGCAAACATGTTGCTTCTCATCATTTGGGTATAATAACACAAGATACTCCACATAATCTAACTGCCATTATGAGGCTTAAGAAGTGGAGTTGTTTTGGTCGTAAGAAAAAACCCTGTTACCATGAATTGAACCCAGGACCATGGGATTGGAACGCAAGCATCTTAACCACAAAAGATGAGATAACCACCAATCTATTCAAATCCACTCATGCCCTATTATAAAATAAGAGTGTTCATCTACATTGAAAATCTCCCCCCCCCCCACCGAACCACGTCTGACAGGCCTAGACACCTGTCGTCCGACGCCACTAAGAATAAAAATTTGCCTATTCAGATAATTGCCAATCCCTAATACTGTAGTCTAAAAGCATACTTTTGGGCTATACTAAGCTATAAAAACTCTCCTCATAAACCCCACCAGGAATATTTATTCTTTGTCCTGACAGAGGCTCTTTGGCCCCTTTCTTGGACCCCGCTGTATCATCGGCATCATGCCGACAACACTAACATTCGACGCTCATGAAAAAGAGATCCGTGTGATACGCCATCTTCTTAGGCATCTTACAACAAGGAGCAGTGGCGTAGATAAGGTCAGTGCAAAGCACTGGTGTCCGGCCTGTTAAGGGTCCGTTAAATACTGCCTAAATCATCATCATTTATAATGTAGGCTACTGGTGATGGTGATGATGGTGACATCATAAGCCGGTGTGTCCCATTCAAACGTTATGATCCAAATACATAGATACACTTAAATGAACACCGAACGTATACAGGGTATTTCATATTCCTGTTAACTGTACTGTATTATGCTGTAGAACCTTACCATCATTAACAGTAGATCATATAAAACATTGTTCATATTCGATTGCGTGCCTATTTTATATAAAAATCAATATATCCCTTATAAGTGTAAAAATATAATATTACATTCAATCGATATATCACTGATTTGGAATATTGTTTGAAGGTTTGCATGGCGAAGTATAATATATAATTAATGCTTGCGGTACACCACGTAGATAGTTCTGAAAAGAACTGTTGTTGTTGGTTGAGAATATCTCGACGTTTCGGTTGACTTACTTCAACCGTCTTCAGGAGAAGAATATCTGTCAGATATTATTTTCCTGAAGACGGTTAAAGCAAGTCAACCGAAACGTCGAGATGATTTGGAATAGTTTCGCCTTAAAATGCAAGTGACTATTCATTTACTTAATTAAATTATTAACTATTGTGCATCAGAAAAAATTATTAACATGAGGCGTACCAAAAGTTCAATATTGAGCCCTTAATATTTCTTTTTATATTGTACGTAAATAATATTATTCATTCCTGAAAAGACCTTCATTTATAAGGCTGGCCAGCGGGCTCGCCAGTCATAATTAAAATAATGGTCCACTGTTTATAAATCTCTGTATCTATAGTACAGTAGTTTACCTTCAAAAGGAAAGCATAAGTCAGCCATCCATTAAAATTTGCACCATATTCAAGAAGTGATAATTTTCGCATTGTTTCTAAATTTTCGAGTATGGTACATAGTAAGCCTTTTAGATGGAGGACACTGCCTATCGTGGCTGACTGTCATTGTCGAAGATAAAACAAACATACTGTCGCAATTCTGTCTAGAACATTTGTCTTTCCCCGACGCGTTTCCTTGATGGACAGAAGCTCTCCTGGCCCACCCCCCACCCCATATGGCCTGTCTCTTATACACATCTAGATGTGTATAAGAGACAGCATTTATATAATTCAATGATTAAGACAATAAATTCATTGAAACTAATTCACATATCAGTAGTGTGAAACTGGTGATTTTCGCCCATGCATGCTCACGTATCGGGTATTCTCGACTGCAAACATGTTGCTTCTCATCATTTGGGTATAATAACACAAGATACTCCACATAATCTAACTGCCATTATGAGGCTTAAGAAGTGGAGTTGTTTTGGTCGTAAGAAAAAACCCTGTTACCATGAATTGAACCCAGGACCATGGGATTGGAACGCAAGCATCTTAACCACAAAAGATGAGATAACCACCAATCTATTCAAATCCACTCATGCCCTATTATAAAATAAGAGTGTTCATCTACATTGAAAATCTCCCCCCCCCCCACCGAACCACGTCTGACAGGCCTAGACACCTGTCGTCCGACGCCACTATAAAGAATAAAAATTTGCCTATTCAGATAATTGCCAATCCCTAATACTGTAGTCTAAAAGCATACTTTTGGGCTATACTAAGCTATAAAAACGCTCCTCATAAACCCTACCAGGAATATTTATTCTGGGTCCTGACAGAGGCTCTTTGGCCCCTTTCTTGGACCCCGCTGTATCATCGGCATCATGCCGACAACACTAATATTTGACGCTCATGAAAAAGAGATCCATGTGATACGGTACGCCATCTTCTTAGGCATCTTACAACAAAGAGCAGTGGCGTAGATATGGTCAGTGCAAAGCACTGGTGTCCGGCCTGTTAAGGGTCCGTTATATAATGCCTAAATTTTATAATTAATAAAAAAAACCCATAGGTTTACTGATATATATACTGA
>NW_022721637.1:240821-243011 GCF_011630105.1 Anneissia japonica | reverse complement strand
CTACATATCACACTGAACAACAGTCGGAAATTATTGTAACAACATCATCTAACTTCCATTTAGATCGGTATAAACAAACATGAAACAGAGTGAACAACTATGAACCACTGTATTTTAAATAAATGGGAATTGAGCCATGGCTACTTCAAACAAACATCACATTGCATTTTAAAGATTCCATCAGAACCGTAATTGTAAAAAAGAAGGAATTGCATGAATAAAGATGATAAGGTAATGATGAACATCAGAATGAAAAAGTTAGCAACTTTTACATGTAGCTATGGCTCAATTCCCATTTTTTTCCTTTAAAAATAAATGCTTCACAGTTGTTCACTACCTTTATAAAGGAGGTTGCATGTTTTATCATCGTTTCACTGGAGATGGCGAAGGATTTGCCAAAACTTGTTTGTTTACACTGAGTTTTGACAATACAATCTACTAGGCCTGTATATACAAATATATATATATATATATACAAATATATATATACAAATATACATATATATATACATATATATATAAATATATATATATATATATAAATATATATATATACATTATATGTTATATATATAATATATATTATATAATATATGTTATATATATAATATATATTATATAATATATATGTCTATGTATATACACGTGTATGTATACGTATGTATATACGTATAATATACACGCGTATATATATACACGCGTATGTATGTACACGCGTATATATGTACATGTGCGCGTGTATATACATATATATATACATGTATATATACGTGTATACTTATATATATATATGTGTATATATATGTACGTATATATATATATACACATATATATATATAGGGCCTATATACTTTTTAAGCCATGTATCATGCATAGGAACGTTGACGCCTGCAAGGCTCTGGTTTAACAATTGTTATTGTTTCAAAAATATAATTACAGTCTTTGGAAACTAATTTGAAAATTTGGGCGCGTTTGTTTGTGGGCGAGTTTGTAAGGGGGCGAGTTTGTAAGGGGGCGAGATTGCTAGGGAGCGAGTTGACTGGCATCCATGTGTCATTGCGTAGCATACAGTACCAAAACAGGTGAAAAGACAGGAGACATCGCTCCCAGGCTTACCTCGGGGCTTAGCTGGGCCGTACGCGCAGTGCATGCATATGGTGACAAATTCAAGAGAGACCACCCAACGTGCTTATTACGCCGTAAATCGGGGAAAAAATTTATTTTTTAGTCTATGGTGCTGCCCGCTAGGGTCTCGCATGACGCCCGCTAGCGCCCGGTGCCATAAGAAAATCAAGCAGCGCCTGTAAGTTAAAAATGTAGTTTCAAAAAAAAGTTATTTGCCTAATAACAGCTAAGGCCTACTCTGATTTGTGAAGAAATTTCCCTCTGTGCTTTATGGCATCGCTATAAATAATATTAGTAAAATTTTCAGTTCAAAATATTCTTTTCATTTTATACACTTTAGGGCCTACTCTGGTTTGTAAAGAAATTTCCCTCTGTGCTTTATGTCGTCGCTAAAGGTAACAATCTTTATTAATTAAGTAAATAAGTAAATATTTTGATATTTTCAGATCAAAATATTCTTTTCATATTTTTTCCCTAGGCGCCTGTGTAGTAGGCCTAGGCCTAGTCCATGGCCTCGGGCCCGATTACGCGAAGGTGCTAGAATAGAGGCCTAAAAAAGCCTAGGCCTGGCTAACTCAAGTTTGCAGAACAAGAACAATAATCAGATATTTCAATTAGTTAATGATATACTTACTAGATAGGAATATAAGTTCATTTTGTAAACTGGTATGCTCATCATATCTTCTTCCACCACCAATACCACCACCAGACGAAGACGCCATTTTAACAGCAGGAGTAGCACCGATTGCTTGTCGATGGTGGCGCTGTAATAATTAATTTAATTAATGTTATTAAATTGATTTCAATGTATTTTTTGTTATATTTTGTTGATTGATAATTAACATATATATTAATTTATTTCTGTATAGTGTTTTTTTTTGTTTTGTGTGGGTGTGTGTGTATGTGGGTGTGTGTATGTGTGTGTAATTGTTGAAATTTTACTGTAATGGTTTTATGTGAGTGCCCCATACCATGATCGTCAGCCACCGCTGTTTTGGGGCAAACAAAATAAATAAATTAAATGATTAATTATTAGCATTTTAAATACCTAATTATTAGTATTAA
>NW_022721637.1:237501-240628 GCF_011630105.1 Anneissia japonica | reverse complement strand
GCATATAATATGAGTTGTATAAGTGAATTGCATTCTCTTTTCATTCGAACACATTTAAGACATTGAATAAACCCTGCTTTATCAATAATTAATAAACCGGTAAACTTCTCAATGTTACTACCATACAATTTGAATATACCAAGCATTATCGCCGAGGTTGCATGTCGTGCACCATTCATGAAATTTGGATAATTGATTATGTCGTATTTACCGGCGCTAATTAATGTACTTGAAAATTCTCACAAAAATAAAAATAGGTACCGGTACCTAAAAGGTACATGTGGCTACTGAGCTCATAATAAGATACTGGGGTGGCGCTTTTCATGCACTTTCCTATGTTACATATCTCACATTCCCGTACTACAGTAGGCATATCATAGGTCCAATGTCATAGTAAATTAACACTTTTCAATACAAAACAAAAAAGAAATACTTGTGTATTCATTGTGTTATTTATTCATCTTAACACTGTATACATTGTATTTAAAACCCAAATTCTTTAGTTACACAAAAGGTAATAATAATATACTCTTAAGAGCCACGACGCGGTGCTTTTTGAGCATTTAGGGTAATTAAAAACTATATAATCTGAATCCACGATTTTGTAAAAGATAGCAATAAAGGCTTTTATTTTATTCTTTATTCTTTTATTCTTTATTCTCAACCAACAGTGTAAAACACCAATAATAGGTTGAAATAAAATTTTCAGTAAACAGAGCATAAACATATACGATACAAATTAAAAAACGAGTTCATTAATAATACTTTTAAATTGCGAGTAATTACAGTTAAAAATATCCAAAAATTATTCTTTAAAAGACAAGCGTTAGGCCTATAAGCTGACGAAATTCTACGGAAAATACCATTTTTACAAATATTTACACGAGAATATTTAACATGAAGAAAAGGTTTAAAACGAAGATTACGAACAGGTACATTAAAATAAAACATAGATACAAGATTACATTAAACTTAGAGTTACATTTGTACAAAAAGTATAAATCCTGTCTTGCGCTCCTAGACGTCGGAGAAATGATAGGAGGCCCATTGGCTGCTGGGCCGATGAAGCGCAAGAATTTTCTATGGATTCGATCTATTCTAAAAGCTTGGGAAGCAGAGAGATAGAGAGAGAGAGAGTGATATATAACTGAACAAAAATCGAGTGATGGTTGGATGAGAGATAAGTAAAGTGCGTTTTTTGTGTGGGGAGAACTGAATGCAATTGCGCCACATTAGCCCAAGCAATCGATTGGCCTTTTTAACAATGTGGTCAACATGTGAAATAAATGTCAGTTTACGGTCAATAAAAATGCCGAGGTCACGATAGGAATTTACACTTTTAAGGACCTCACCTTGAACAGAGTAAGCAAAAATAATAGGTGTATTCGAGAGCAAGACAGGACTTTGCATTTATCGGACTTCAGGGACATTTTCCAGTCGGAAACCCACTTGCCGAGTCTTTCCAGATCTGCCTGGAGCGCAATTGAGTCCTCAATAATGGTGGTAATGATTTGATATATCTTGAGGTCATCAGCAAACATAAGACAGCTGGAATTTTGGAAAATATTAGGTATTTCATTAACAAAGATGTTGAACAAAAGGGGGGCTAGAATGGAGCCTTGAGGAACTCCTGAGAGGACTGGGAGAGGGTTTGAAGTAGCACCTTCAAATACTACTCTCTGGAACCTATCGCTCAAGTAACTTTTAAACTAGGAAAGTAAGTTACCGCTAATGCCAAATTGATGCCGTTTTAATAATAATAACTTATGGGACAGTTTATCAAACGCTTTACTGAAATCAGTATAAATTATGTCACATTGATTTTTAGTTTCGATGGCTTCATATACGGTAGACAGAAGTGTAGCAAGATTTGTATCACAAGATCTACCGGGCATGAAGCCATGTTGTCCTTGAGAGATAATAGGTGAAACATGGGATAAAAGTTGAGCGTTAATAAGCCTTTCAAGAATTTTAGAGATGGTTGAGAGTAGGGAGATAGGTCTATAATTTTGGACTATTCATTTTGAGCCGTTTTCATGTATTGGGACGACATTTGCGGTCTTCCATAGGTCGGGAAAAGTGCCAGATGTAATGGAAAGTTTAAAAATATTGGTAATGGGTAAGGATAAAGTGGAAGAACAAAATTTAAGAATATGATTGCTGATAGGGTCATTTCCAGCTGCCTTATCCACGCTGATTGACCTCAGAAGATATTCAACGACATGTTGTTGAAAAATGACGGTATTGATGACATCAACATTGAGCCCAGGGAAATCCAGGTGCTCGCAATAGCGGAGTCCTGAAGTCCGAGAAAGCTGAAACAAAAACGTTATTAAATAATGTGGCTTTTGCCTGCGGGGTGTCAGCGACATTATCCCCATCAGATATAGTTATTGCATTTGGCGTAGTTTTCCGTTCGCACTTTATCCAAGTCCAAAATCGCTTAGGATTTGTGACAAGGTCAGAAGAAATTATTTAGTTATAAGTCGGTTTTTTACAGAAAACGTATTTTTAAAACTTGCAAATTGACATCTTATTGAACATTTCAAACATTTTTGCCTGCAATCTGGATGTTTAATTTTGTGAATGAAATTTTCCCAAATAGTTGTCTGTACTGAACACGATGGATCAATCAGCATACATTGTGTAATATTTTTAGCCCATTTCTTGTGTTGAACTTTTTGGTTCCTGAAAGCTAACCTTAGCTTTTTAATGGTTACGAGTTGAGTGTTGCTTACACTCGAATTCAAAGAATGTTTTGGGTGGATGAATTCCTAAATTTGGAATGGTATCCTTCCAACTGCTTTATTTAAATTTTTAATTTTATAAATCGGAATATTGGTCCCAAAATCCCTCATTTTCACTGGACTTTGGTTTTCAATAGTTCTGGAATTCAGTGTGATATGAAGCAGAAAAAATACTGTAGTTTATTGAAAATTGTCCGCAGTGGTTTGTAATTGTAATTTGAAGTACTGATTTGTGATTGTTTTTAACTGGAGATACAATATGAATGTAGGCTTCCCATGTCTTCTTTCTTTTTTTTTTTTGCCATATTTTTCAGTTCATTAACCTGAAATGATAAAGTATAAAATGTAAAATTAATTATTCATGGTGAAAAATTAGTGAA
>NW_022721637.1:233539-237473 GCF_011630105.1 Anneissia japonica | reverse complement strand
TACTTTAATGTTTTAAATATGTTATGTTATATATTATATTACATTATTATTTCTTTATATGTATGTATGTATGTATATAAGTATTTACATTTGTTTATATTTTATTTATATTGTTTATTTATTTGTATAGAATATATAGTATGCATTAATATTATTTAATATACTGTAGTTAATAGCATAAATATTACAAATATAAAAATTAAATAATTTATTCATATATATTTTGTTGTTATATATTTATAATGTTGCCATATATTTATTATATATTTATATTTAATATTACCAGTATTAACAATAATAATTTTTAACATGTATAACGACTAATGAAAAATGCATATTTATTACACTAGACCTGATCACAAGTCCAGCTGCAGGCCGATCCAAGAGTCCACTTGCTATCCTAGAAATTTTATTAACTGAACTGTAAAAATGTAGTAGTAGTAGTAGTGCCAGCATAGTTAGGCTACGCCTATGCCCAGATACACTATAGGTCGTTTAGCCAGATATGTTTACCTACCTAGCCTAGGCGGCCCTATAGTTTCATTAGCAATAGTCCTACTACTTACCTAGCGACAACATGTTTTTTTTAACTTTTATGTATAAACATGGCTGCTGAAATGACCGTAGTAGAACCAATAACTCCCTCGTAATACTAGCACTAGCCAGTGTGACCACTGCTTGGGTATTTACCCAAGATCTTGGGTATTTTGACTTGGTCTTGGGTTCTTGGGTATTCCGTTCAAATCCTTGGGTATTTTATTTTTACTAAGAAAATTAAATATTTTTGTCATAACAAAGTATATTCCAGTCACATTCAAGTAAGCAAAACTCAACGAAGTGCACATTGTTAATTGACTGTTAATTGCTATAAACATGGGTTCAGAATTGTTTTTTTTTTTGTGATTTGCATTGCCATTGATCTTACCAAATTAATGCATTACATAATAAAACCTGATCACTGATCTACTGATAACACTGGCCGACTGAGGGCGTATTTTTTTTATCCGTATTATCACCTCATGAATATCAATTTTAACAATTAATACAAACAATTACAATAAAAAATGGTTTATAAATTGAACTAAAAGGGAAACTATACATGCGAAAAACACGGGTTTTTTTTCAAGTTTTAACGAATTTTCAGGAACCTTGGGTAATTTTGGGCAATATTTGCTGAATTTTGGGTAATTTCGACCCAGTCATTGGGTATATCAAAAATTGTGAGTGGTCACGCTGGCACTAGCTATAATATTACACATCAGTAGTATAGGGCTACCTAGCCTTAGTATAGTAGGCTAGGCCTAGTCCTATCTCCTGAATAGACTCTCCTCTCCTTGGACTGCCATCCTTGAAGTGCTGAATATTCTGAGAATCTGTATATCACATCCTGGCCTATTAAAAGTATTAGTTTATAATTAAGCCATACTGCTACTAGTCCGTTATGTATGGTAAACTAGGCCTAGTTCTAGCAAGGGCATGAGTCGACGACATACGAGTAAAATTGTCGCTCCACCGGCGGGCCAATGATAAAACGGAAACTGACGGGAAAAGACTCGAAATAAAACGTCAAAACAAATTTTCATTTAAGCGTGACAATAACAATAATTAATAATACTATCTAATAGTAACACATAGAAATCAGTAGCTCACCTAGGCTTAAAATTGTCAAATTTAGTGAAATCAAACATGTCTACACTACAAAGAACTTACTTTTGTTTGTCATCGCACATTTAAAAAAAACAAACGTGGAGGCAGGTACCTAACATAACAATATAGGATTCGCTGTGTGTCCAGTAATTTCGTAACATTCGTAACCGCCTGCATTCGTAACCTTTCGCATTTTATCGGAAATATTCGCAAGATTAATTATGAGCATTGATTGGTAGTCGGTTCGTGACTGGTACCGACTGGTACCGAGATTCACAGTCACTGACCTCGGCAAACCATTCGATGACAACTATGCTACTTTCAGTAGCCACAACTACTTTCAGAAGCCACAAAAATTAATGTTAGGTCTAACTTCTACCATGGAACAATATTTTCCCATGCATGTACTGCGCCCTCTATAATAAATTTAAGTTGGACATCAATATCACCTAGAACTACAATCATTTTATTATTTATGCAAAAATTGAATATGTGATATTTAGGGTAATACCTACGATTCTGTTATGCAACAATAACGCCACTGTTCGAAATCGACGTTAAGAAGCATGCATTTCAGTGGCTTAACGCCTATACGCTCTTATGCGGCGGTCCGCAGGGCCCCTGAATTCTAGGGGCCCGGAAGGGGCCCTCCATAGGTTCCTCGATCTAGCACCTAGACCAAAAAGGACTTTGTTGATAAATAAAACCATAATGTGTCTCTGAAATCGACTGTATGCATATATCATATTATAATGATTAAAGAGAAGGGGCCCGTCGCACAATTCAAAGTGTGCCAAAAGTCGAAAATAGGTAATGTGACAACTTCAACTTTTAAAGGTTGTTTGAGTTCGAGAACATCCTAAATTATATTAATCCACCAATAATTTCATATTTAGTGAATTTTCATAGTGCGATATAACCATGTAATCATGAAAAAGTTGTATTTTACTCGTAAAATGATAAAATTGACAGTTTTGAAAAACTCCATATGACTTTACTTAAATGAAAGCAGTCAACTTGATACTTCTTGCAGTATTTACCTATTGTTAACTAAATTAGATAGTAAAATAAAAAAAATTGACATTATTGGTATATTTTTAGAATAAAGGACACTAAATATGAGCCAAAAACGCTTAAAAACATTTTTTTCATAAAACCAACTTAAAAGTTAGAATTGCCGGCGATTTTCGTCATGCTTTTGATATCAACATTTCTGGCAGAGCCTAAGCTTTACTCTAATGCCAAGTTTAGCTGCCAATATCTGCCACCCTGCATTTAGCAAGCGAATTAATATACCCCCAACCCCTACAAAAGCGCCGTTTTTTAATTAAGGTATACGATAAAATCATTCCTGCAGCCATTGGGTGCCAAATGTAAAAACAAATACACTCGATTTCCAGTGTCATATCTAGGAGTGAATTGGGGAGGGAGATCATTGGTGGATCTGGAGGGGTCAGGGTCCTGACCACACCCCCTGGGACAAAAACATTAATTAAATAAATATTTAAAAAATAATTCTAGACTTAATTTTCCAGGACCCGTAAGCTGATTATTGAATTTGGTGTTACAATTGGACAATTAAATGTCGGAAATGCTCAATCAAAATTTTGATGGGGGATGACCCCGTTTAAAAAAAAAAAAAGAAAAGAAAAAAAAAAGAATTCCTAAGCAATTAATCATATTTATACCTCTACACACACAATAGGCCTCTTTACTGTATTAAAAATCAGAAAATTTACCTGACCGTTTTCAATAGTGTAAACCTTGATTTTGTTTTTATTAAAGGTCATTAAAAGATACTTCAGAAGTCTGAAAAGCTCACTTCCCGCAATCTAGGAATCAAAATTTTCCAGGGGCTAACATGCTTCCGCGACTCTCCCCCGGTTCTTTTTTAGGGTTCATCGGTTCATTAAAAAACGTCGAGAGAGGGAAACCAAAATTTCAGAAGTTGAGAAAACCCTTTTTCCGACTTATAGGAATCAACATTTTCCCACCACTGTCCTATTTGGGGTTCATGGAAAACAAAATAGGCCTACGTATGCAACTACTCATTTTTTTTATACACACAGAGGCCTGTTTACTGTAATAAGAATGACAAAGTTGACATGACTGTTTTCAAGGGAGGGAAAATCTTGAACTTTAAAAAACTTAAATGTCATTAAAATACACCTCAACAGTCGGGAAATCTCATTTCTCGCCATTTAGGAAACAACATTTTTCCGAGGAGGACCTCGACCCCCTTTCATTTTGAGGTCAATTATTCTAGGAATAATTTTTTCCGACACTT
>NW_022721637.1:215893-233131 GCF_011630105.1 Anneissia japonica | reverse complement strand
CATATTTAAATATGCTTGCGTTGAAATCTACAGGTTAGAAAACCCCTTATATGTTCTAATAACCAAGGTAATATGAATCTGCCTAGGTATTACAATGAATATTTTACTCATCCAATCAAAAAACAGTAATTTGATGACGTTATACATATTTTAAAATAGTTTAATTGAATTCAGCAGGTTTGAAAACCCCTTAAACAGTCTTAACATGAACATAATCAGTATTTTCTTATGAGTATTGACTTTTAGCACACTTTGAAACAATTCTGGCCCACTGTGACGGGGCCCCACTCTCGGCCTGGGACCCAACCAAATTTGTCAAAAAATATAAATAAATAAAAAATGTAGATAAAAAGAAAATTATATTTACAATTTGAAGTCTGTGAGTGCCATTTCCGGCCATCTAGACGTGCCATAGTAATACATTTTCTTTTCTCAGCCCCACAAGGGCAATGGCATAATGTGTGTCTGAAATCGACTGTAGGACATATTATGTACAGTGGCGGAATAAAGAGTGTTGAGAAGGGGGAGCTGCCGGCTATTTTTTAACCGGAAATAAAAATAAAATTATATTGCCTTTGAAGTGGCATTTCCGGCCATCTAAAGGTGCCATATTAATAAATTTTCTTACCTCAGCCCCAATCATGTTGGGTCTGAGGTGGACAGACTCTCCAACTGTGAAATTCACTCCCAAGCCTCAATTTTCTGAATGCATATTATATCATTTATTCGTCGTTTAAAAAAAATTAGAATAACAATGCACACCTAAAATCCAACGATGGCATGGAATTGGTGACCGGGACCGAAAAGGGGCCCCAAGTTTAAAAAATACACAGGGCCCCCGGCCCCATCGTTACGCCATTGATGCATTTATTATTATTATTTCAAGAACAATACATCATGTAAATGCCATTTCGATTTGTTTTCATTTTTTCACCATAATTCCCATCTTTTTGATGAAATCCATTTATGGGAACAATAATTCCATGATTAAATAGGTCCATTGACACTCTTGGGTATTATAAGCCACACAAAATTTGTTGGCTCTGCAGAACAACATAATGTCATATCGGTACTTTATTAAGATAGGTAAATGGTGATGGTTGTGGTGATGGTGATGATGGTATTATGGGGATGATGATGATGGCGACGATATGAATGCGGATGAATACGATGATGACATTGATTATGATAATGATGATGATGATGATGATGATGATGATGATGATGATGATAAATGTTGATAACAATAATGATAACAATAACAATCGTTTACTATAATATAGCAAAACTAAAGAAACTTCAATTATTAATTATAATAATGAATGACAATAATGACGATTATGGTGGTCATGGTCATGATTGTAGGTGATGGTTATGATGAAACCATGTTGATGGTGGTGATATTGTTAGTAATGTACCGAGGCCTAGATGCTGTTGTTGTGGGTAATGAGAATGAAGACGATAATAATTATGACATTGCTTTCTTAATCAAATAATAAATACAACAATAGTACTTTAAGTATTTTACAGTTATTATATAAAATAATCAAGGTACAGTAATTGATAATCGAACCTCATCAAAATGATCAATAACATCGTTCAATGAAAATATTTCTGTGTTGAGTTGTTTCGGAGAATTTATCAACAATCAATATCGGTCAAAAATATTTAATTATTTGCATGTCAACCCATAGTTTTAGTGATGTACAGAAATTTAAAAAAATCATAAGTTATATTGGTGGTACAATTATGACGATGATGATAATAATAATATAGATGTTGGTGATGATAATTATAATGATGATGATGATGATGATGGTGATGATGGTGGTGGTGATGATGATAATAATGATGATCGTGGTTTGACTCACCAGCGTACACCCTACACTCAAATGTAGTAGGCCTACAGTTATTATTTAAAATAAACAACGTCTTTGCTATAAGCAACGTCGTCAAATTGGTCAATAATGTACCTCAATGACATTATGTGCTTCGGCTAATTCATCATTAATCATTATCGTTTGGAATTGATATTCCACTACCATCACCAATGAAAGGACGGCAAATAACATCCAGAATTACGATTACCTTATAAAAATGTTATTCTAACATACTTTAATGACATTTACTGTAAACCTACAATTTTCCAGCCCAAATTTCAATTAGAAAGCGTATATGCCTACCGTATTTTAGAGTTTTGAAAACAATAATTCAGTGTTTATGACATACGATATGTTCACTATTATCATGTTTGAGGATGATTAAAGGAATATTTATACACATTTATATGAACAATAACTCATGATCGGATATTACCTACTGATAATTACATATAAAATACCAAACGTGTAGGCCTACTAAGCAAAAACACGCGCCACAAAAATACTGGGAGAAGGAAGGCAGGGAGCGAGGGGAGAAAAAAGAAAGCAGCCACAATACATACATATCTTTTAATGTATTTATATTTTTATAAGCCATGAAATACTAAAAATAGCATGAACCACTTGAGGACCTCGCCGTCAAAAGTGCAACCTGGGGTATCCTTTCACAGTCGTCATTTGCGTGTTTCCTGAATAAGGAGCTGCGAAGTCTATCAGTTCAAAGTCGAATTCAAAGACTGGCCCGCGACCATAAGATTCAGAACTTGTCTTCCTCGATGATGAAAAAAAAAAGTTTTGATGGTTGGTAAGCGCGGTACTGATTTTTATGTTATTTTTATTTCATTCAATTTAATGGAATGCAAAAAAACATGGGAAGAAAAAAAAACATGTCAGTCCCCTGGGAAATTCCGAAACACTATGAGTGACGCTCCAATACTACAAAAATAATAAAACTAGTACAAATACAACAGTGAAAAACTAACGCATTATATGGTGAATGTATACATACATTTATCACATGATACCGCAGTAAGATCTCGACGGGCATTGTAACAATGCACGGCGGGCAATGCAGTAGCCAGCTATTGGGACAGTGGGACCCCACACAATTGTTCTATTGGGTCCACAAAGAATGGGTCCACATTTTTAAAATGGGTCCAGATTTCTCATATTTTGTGTAAAATAGGCCAACTTTTAAGAAATGGACCCAGATTTCTCATATTTTGTGTAAAAATGGGTCAATTTTAAAGAAAATGGGTCCAGATTACTAATATTTTTGCGTAAAATGGGATGTTTAAGAAAAAGGGTCCACATTTACGCGTAAAATATTGGTCCACCCTAACACTGTCTCACACTAATCAAACAATAAGACAACGGTAGCACTTTATGGACTAGTTGAAATATTTATTATCACAAGCTTTCGTGTACACAGTACACTTCTTCACCTGAAGAAATGTACTGTCTACACAAAAGCTTGTGATAATTTCACCTGAAGAAGTGTACTGTGTACACGAAAGCTTGTGATAATAAATATTTCAACTAGTTTATATATAGTTCTACCGTTGTCTTATTCTTTGACTGTTAAGACTAGGCTCACCATATTATTTATCACTGTCTCACACTGTTTAAAAATCCTGGCTACGGCATTGACGGTGGAGTCTTATTTCTAATGTCTCCTAATGTCAATATTAATATCCTGCTAATCGAAAAAGACATTAAAGTCTACTATGGTAACAAATAAACACTGGAATTCCTAGAAGGCACTTATATTGATCTCCAATAAGTTATAATACATCAGTCGGACTAGTTACTGAACATTTTAACGTTAATACCGGCCTACTGCCATCATACCAAACGTTAGCATTAGTAAGTTTAAAATTATCCAAATCAGTTGTAATTCATTGGAGCTTTTCATTGAACTTAAGTGGAAAACACAAAATGTATTAATGCTTATTTTACCCTTGATTATTTAAACAGTTAACACATTTGCCTTGAAATTTATATTGTAGATCGCCTGTATTACGGGGTGCGGCGCCACTCGGTGTACCACTAAATTGCGTAAGACCTATTGAATACAAATCTGAGGTAAGTCGTCTACTTCGGCACATGTTATTTTTGAAACACTGACTAATACAGAGTAAAATGTCTAAATATAATGTGTGTGTATGTGTGTGTGTGTGCATGCATGTACGCATTGTCAGTTGTATAAGAGAACCGCATGCATATCCTATAGTTCTTCGTGGTCCAATGGATGTTAAATTAAAGAATTTTTTCATCGACGATACAATTATTATAACATGTTTCTGTTCTTTTACTAACATGTTTCTGTTCTTTTACTACTATTTACTGATTTGTATTTAAATATACGCAACATATAAATAAAACTTATTTGTTAAATTTGTCATAACTTTTATATATTTTTATTCTGAATTTTAAGCAGCTTATGTAATTGATATACTTTAATCTTGTAATGGGGTGTTCCATTTACAAGCAATATGCGTCTGGAATTTCCCCTTTTCTTTGAATGCTTAATTTTTGCTACATTATCTCGGATTATTTATTATTTATTAATGCTCAAATAAAGTAATAGAAACTGTCATTGTCATTGTGAAACACAGTGCCAGTAAACGTTTATAGGTTACAGAATAAATTAGCTACTACACTATATTGGAATCACATTGGTATGTGTGATTAAAATTATTTAAATGTTGAGAGTCCGATCTCTGGATATTTAACGTCATTCATACTGACGCCTTAATTTTATTATTTGACACATCATATTTACATCAGTGGCAGCACACAAAAACGTGGCGCAGTTAATCTTAAATTTAGGGAAATATGAAGAAAACAGCAACTTAGACTAAAAAACGTATAAAAAATAAAAAATTAACTGTAGGGAAAATACAATTTTTGAAACCAAATTTCGTCTTTGGAAGAGTGGATGAGGTGTCATGATTTGTCTGACGACGAGAAGACATTTTCGGCAGGGTACAGAAGTTATGCCCTAGTGGGGTTCCAAAGACTAATACCCTGCTGTCTAAAGATCCAATTTGCTTATTTATCTTCCGAAGGAAACCTAATGTTCACACTACACGAAACAAAATTTTAAAATGGTTTAGAACGTGTTTTACAAAAACAACAACTTTAAAACATCTTACGTAAGGTATACGCAAAATTATTGATTATTTTACTACATTTTTAATAGGATTTGACACAGATTTTATTTTTGTTGAATTATAATTAGTTTATAACAATAATTTGCAATGCAAAAACAATTTATATGAAATCAACAGATATGCAATTAAATCAACAAAAGTTGTATGTTTCGATAATTTTTCCGATTTGAGTAAAAAGATAATAATATATATTTTTTTAGATGTTGAGCTTTCTAATGAAAGCACGAGATACAATAGCATGAACGGAGTAACAACTTAGAAATGAGGGTGCAGGTCGTACTGTATAAATTCCATATGAAAATACAATAAACAAGAAATCGCATTGGTAATGGTCAAAATTACAAGATTGTATTTAAATAAAGTACAGTCATGCATGTACACTGTGCATATACCATTGGTAGAGCATAGTACATGTTATTGTACTTCATTTAAACACAATATTTTAATGTCCATTCTAGTTATCAACAAGAAAAGCATTCTAGTTTGATAATTAAGTTTATTGTTCAAAAGATGTAAACATATAAATGATTTTTTTTTTCTTATTTTAAGACTACTATAGTTATATAGTCGTTAAATATGTATTGATTTGACCAGTTGGCACATTTGGAAAGTGTCCTCTTAATAGGGGTTGGCAGTAGTGTTAACATATCTTTCCTCTCGTTTCAGTACATGTACCTATTTGTGGCTACTAGTACTCGGGTGTTGTCAAAACCTTAGCTGACAAACTCCAAAATAAAATGGTTAGATTGAGGGCGCTATTTTCTTTTATTTTTATTGTTTTATTGTTATACTGTATCTCGAAAACCCCTTTGCCAGGAAAAAATGTATACCTTCTAATTAAGATACAAATGTCCTATTCCACCCTTTAAAACAATGATTTGTTAAATATTTTAATGTCAGGGTTCAAAAGACTATTATTAGGCTATGTTAATTAATGTTATTATTAACTTCATGTTAATTCATTTTGTTATTGGGTATTTTCAATGTAATTTTCCTTGTACATACATTTTTCATTGATATTTCCTATTTATAATATATAATTTATTTCTGTATAGTTTTTGTGTCTATTCCCCCTCGGGGGAAAAATCACTAATTTGTCGTCTGGCAGTTAAAGATGGCTGAAAGGGTAGATCCGGTGGATGTGCATGATGAATCATGTGTCATCTTAAGTACTTTATTACTGTACAAAAGTCATTAAAAAAATACAACACCACACATTTCCTGATAACCGAATCCCATGTGGATACTGTATTAATAAACATAACACAGTAAGGTAGTATAGGGCACAGACACACGCTCCCGCTGGGAGAATATTTTTGTGAATGTTGCAAATTTATTAAAGTAATGTTTTGTGTGAGTGTCCCATGATCGTCAGCATCTGTTGTTTTGGGTAACCCCTGGTAAATAAAGTTGAATAAAAAATGAAATGAATAAATTAAATAATTGATTAATAGTAATTTAATGTCTAATGCATTAATCAATTATATTTTCAAGTGAAGTGTATAATAATTGATGCAAATAAATTGTGTCCTCTTTTCATTCGAACACATTTAATAAATAAAATCCGCTTTATCGATAATTAATAAACCAGTATATATTGTTTCTCCATGTTACTACCGTACAATCTAAAAACACCAAGCATCACCGAGATTGCATGTCGTGCACCTGACATTAAATTTTGGTAATTGATCATGTCTTGGGTTTAGTGACGCTAAATGTACTTGAGCATTCTCAACAAAAAATAAAATGTTAGTCCTACTGGTGATGGAGGAATGTTTAAGTTTTCTACTGTTAAACGTCATAGTATTTAAATGCCCTTTATAATAAACTTTAGTTGCACCCAATATTAATATTATTATTAAGGATAATAATAATGGCAATGATGGTGGTAATGGTGGTGCTGACGATGGAGATAGTGATGGCGGTCATTGTTAGTGATGGAGATGATGATGAGAGAATGATGATAATAATTATTATATTGTCTTGATAAGCAAAAAAACAATAAAATTTTACAGTAATGATAATATTGATAATAATAATAATAATAATAATAATAATAATAATAATGTTTATCTTAAGTAGACCTATTGTACAATTGTTATATAAAATATTTAAGGTAATTGCTAATCGAACATCTTATCAAATGATCAATAACATCGCACAGTGGCATTATTGTGTTGAGTTTCAGAGAATTTATCAACAATCAATATCGGTCGAAGATAGTTAATTACTGCCACAACCCACAGTTATAGAGACATACAGAAGAAAAACCATAATGAACATATAGTGGATGCAATGGCAATGGCGATGATGTTCATGATGATGATAGTTTACCTTACTATACAACGTACATTCTATACGCAAGTGTGGGTACCGTTGTTTTAAAACAACGTCTTTCAACCTCTAAGCAACGCCGTCCCATTGGTCAATAATATCGACCAATGACATTCTTTCTGTGTTTAGTTTCGGTGAATTCAACAATAATCAGTAGGGGCCTACCGGTTGAAAATTATATACAATGAATCCATATTGCAGGGACACATAGGATGTGTTGATCGATAGAATTTATAGTGTAAAATTGCAGAATGTATGCAAGGTAATAATTTCAGATAATATTAATATTAGCCAAGAGTTTAACTGAAGAAGAATTGATTCTACCAGACCATAAACAAAGAGACATTGATGTTAAAGCTATATAGGTTGTGGTGTCCCCCTGCCTTACGGACTGACCACTCAACTTGTTTAGGCTCCCTCCTAATTTATTAAAGCGGCCCTACTTTCTCCATCCTCATTACTTCCACTTCTAAAAGAAACAAAAACTGACACATCTAAAATTGAAAAAAATGCCAAGTTATATCAATAGAATAAATACCAGTGTAGGTTTATATATGTTGATACGATATTTTTTAGAGGCACTAACAATTTGAATTTTTTGATACAACACGCCCTCTACAATAAACAGACGACGGCCAATAACACAATAACATCAACAATCAGTATTAGCTTTAGAAATGTTATGTTAGACTTTAATAACATTCACGGTAATAAAGCCAATAATTTCATAATTACAAACCAATCTTAAAGACCAGCTTTATAAAGCCTACATAATTTCATTGTTTTGAAAACAATAATTCAATGTTTATAAAAAAAATATATATATATATTTTACCATTATTATCACCTCGTTTGAGGCTAATACCATATTGAAGAAATAATAAAACCATTTTATATGGAAATGGAAATAATGTCACTATGCTAATCAATCACAAGACATTATGATTACTATGACGACTAGTAAACATTCGAATTAGTTATGATACATCAGACGTCCATTTGCTAAACAGTTGACAGTTATTAACGCCATTCTACCAGACGTTTATCAGCATAGTAAGTTTAAAAGTAGCTAAATGATTTGTCATGCATTGGAGATTTTTTATTAAACTTAATTGACGGACACAAAATGTACAAATACTTATTTTTCCTGGCTTATTTCAACTGTTGAAACGTATATTTATCTTTAAATTTATATTGTAGATCGCCTGAATTATGGGGTGCGGTGCGACTCGGTGTCGACCTAATAGAGTAGAGGTAAGTGGTCCACTTCGAGACGTCTTATTATTGAAACATGTATAAGACTAATTCCAGTAAAAATTGATAGATTTTACATCACAGAATAAAATAGGCTAGGCCTATACTATTCTTATTACTACGAAAATCACATAATATCACATTGGTCAGTTAAATGTTGAAGAGTTAAATTACTGAAACTCCTTTGTGTTATACTGCATTTACACCTTAATAATGTTTATATGACATATTACTTTTACATGAGTGGCAGCACACAAAAATGTGAAGGAGTCAATCTTAAACTAAGGAAATAAGAATAAAACAACAACTTAGCTTAGCTTAGGAAACGTAAAAATGTAAAATAAAAAAATAAATAAATAATCTTAACTAAATACAATTTTTGAAAACAAATGTATCGTTTGAACAGTGCCGGCTTCAGGATTTTTCCGACGAAGAGAAGCTATGGTGTCTGATGAAGGCCTTACCGTTTTCGGTAGGGTATACGAATTGAGTTCCAAAGACTAATACCCTGCTGCTTAAAGAAACTAAAACACGGTTGATTTTAATTGAAGATTTAATTCGCTTATTCATCTTTTAAAGGAAATCTAACGCTTACACTACACAAAACAAAGGTTTTAAAACGGTTTAGAACGTATTTTGCAAATATAACAACTTAAAAAATCATACGTAAGGCCACGCAAAATTATTGATTATTCTACTAAACTTGCTGTTATGTTTAATAGGAGTATCATTATTTTTACAGTTTACGTATATCACGTATGTTTGAGGTTGCTTTTGAATTATGTTATTGTTCTAAAGAAATGACAAATGCAGTTAAATCCCTTTATATTATTATTATTATTATTAGATTCTTAGATAATGCTTCGAATTGTTATATGTGCCATTGTTTTACCTTAGCCTTGTAAAGACCCCATCAACAAAAAATGTGAAGCTGCGATAAATACTTTAGATGTACATCGACTGAAAAATGAAATGGCAGACAAGAGTCTTGATAAATTGTTTGATGAAATCTTCAAGGTTGTTATTGAATCATCAAATTTTTATTTGAAAAATGCTGAGATTACATGCGTAACACCAAACCAGCATATTACGTTGTGGGCTGGTAATAAAGTCAACAAGTATGTTATCAGGATGGTCAACCCAGATAATATCACTACCAAATTTAAAAATGGTAGCACGTCTCTTATACACATCTAGATGTGTATAAGAGACAGTATATATATATATATACATATATATATATAATTATATTGTACTATTGAATTCTAAATAACTCTTTCAAGGAAATTTTGCAACCTAGAGATTTCTGGTTTTGAACTGTCTGGTTTTCGAACTGTCTGTGGTCGAATTACGAAAGTCTACGTTACAAAATGTCGATATCCCAATAGCGTTTCATTTGCTTTTTTTACATTATACCAGTTTAGGTATATTATTACTACCACAAGAAGTTGCTAAGCAACACTCTGCTCCTTTACAAATTTATGTTGATACGGGTTTTTTTTTTATTGGCTCTTGAACATTCCCAAAACTTTGCATTTATTGACCCGCCCTCCCCAATGAACGGACGGGCAACAACATCTAGAATTACAATAACCTTATAAAAATTGTAAGCAATACTTTAGTAATATTCATAGTAATAAAATCTACAATTTAATAATTTCAGCCCAATGTTAAAGACCAAGAAAGCGTACATTTCATTGTTTTAAAAACAATAATTCAATGTTATGAAATAAATTTTTGATATTGTAATCTAGCATTATTATCACCCTCGTTTGAGAATGATATCATATTGAAGAAATGGAAAATATGTCACCATAAACTCCATGCCCATGCTAATCAATCAAAAACCATTATGACTATTATGACGACTAGTAAACAATAGAATTAGTTAAGTTACATCAGACGTTGAGTTGCTAAACAGTTGACTGACGTTCTAACAAACGTTTATCAGCAAGTTTTAAGTATCTAAATGATATGTCATTCATTATAGATTTTCATTGAACATAAGTGACAGACACAAAATGTACTAATACTTATTTTTCCCTTGCTTTTTTAAACTGTTTACACATTTCATTTGCTTTTTTACGTTTACAGCCAGTAATTAAAAATTGTGGAAGCGAGATCACGACCAAGGATATCCATCGTTTAAAAAGTGAGCTAGACGAAAACCATGCCGAGTTATTCAATGCTGCCGAAAAGTTGGTCAGTGAGAATAAAAGCTGGATTTTTAAACATGCAGAAGTAGTTATCGTTTTACCAAACATACATTTCAGGTTGTATGCTGGTGAAAAAACAAACCAGTATGCCATTTTTAGAAACGATGACGGTAAAGTGGAAACTGTTCAGCGAAAGTGTGGCCAGTACTTATATTTTCAGAAAACAGTTCAGAATACATTTGAATGGATCGCCCAAAACATAAACCCCGTCACAAGTGTTTTGAAATGGTTATTTTAAATAGTTAGTTTTGCAAACATTCAGTTAAGATAAGATATGTTATATTTTCATGTGTACACTCAGTAGGCCTATATGACTTTTTTCTGCTTGGACCATTAGTAAAACATAAATATGACGTAGATAAAATTATCAACATTTTAATTGTACTGTTTATATAATTCTGTTTTTAAATAAAAACATTATATAAATCAAAAATTTATATAATATATATATAAAGTGATTTAAAACACTTTATATATACAATTATCTCACTCGAGATCCAGCAAGCTGAAAATTGTGTACAGAAGAGGGCTTACCGGTATCTTATAGATATCTGGCAGTTTGGTCACCTGCAATATTAGTGCAATATCAAAGTTGTAATGTCAGATATTAAACGAATGAAAGGAACGCTTAAGCCACAAAATGCCTTCGTGGTCAAGTGGTTATGACGTTGTGGTGGAATGAGGCAACGTAACAACAATTAGTACTGGATCATACATTAATTATTTGTGGGGTAAACATTAGTAAACCGGACTTGCTGTTAAATCTTAGTATTAATATCATTAAAATAATGCTTTTTTGGGAGTAGATTTGGATAGGTTTTAGCCTGCTTTCAATACTATAAAAAGTTGCTTAACGTTAAATTTAAGGCTGAAAGACATACATACTGCCATAGATTTTATCTGAATAGTAGGCCTACTGTGGTTTTGATATCAAAAGTAGGCCTATACCAAAAAGGGAAAAAAAAAGAATCTGTAAAAGACATGTAAAAACAATCTGTTTAAATGGCATGCTAAGTTATATTAAATATATGTGCACAAAATATAAAATTGGCAATTACAAATTTACAAATCATTATTAAAATAATGCAATATTAAATATTAAAATTTACATTCAAGACATATAAAGAATTAATAATTACAAAGACAAGAGTTTCAAAAAATATTTAAGAGAATTTTAACAATTGAATCAATAAATATATATAAAATTTGTATACATTGAAAATATACAATATTTAATTGAAAACACTATAAATTTTTTTTTTTAAAGAAGAAAAAACGCTTTCTGTCCACCTACAGATATCATGCACGGCAAGACGCTTCTGTGCCAAATGCTCAGACCAGCTGGGTCTCATTACTAATTGATTTTGGTTATATACGGTATGGGGGCTGTAGTGTAAATCATATTTTAGTGCTTTTATCTTCTTTATATGGCTTATTTGTGCGTAGTGTCATGGTGACATACATTGTTAGTTGGGAACCACTTATGAAATATAATAGACTTTTTCAGATTTTGTAGCAATTGTACATAGTGAGAACCTGTGGTCGGCCAGTCTCCATTCCAAACTGCGAAAGGGCATCACCATAACTAGTGAATTTATAGGCCAGAATGCACCGACAAACCCGTGTTTGGATGCGCTCAATCGCCATGCTTTCTTGTTTAGTTAAGCCACAGAGGTGCAGCATACAAGTAGAGGCAGTACATAACTCCTTTAGACCGAAATCGTATTGCATGGGGGTCGTCTTAAGGCCAACTCAAACAGCGTCGTACGACGCAGTCCGACGCGATTTGTTGTCGCGTCGGGTCTGTGTGAGTTAAACGCAAACGCGATGGTGTGCGTCGGGAGCAGTCGCGTCGTAGAATATTAAACATGATTAATATTTCTCACGACGGCTTAAGACTGTCCCCGACGATAAATCGGGTCGGGCTGCGTCGGCCGACGCTGTCTGAGTTGGCCTTTATACGCTTATCGTCTTATACGCGAGAGTAGTTCATGTCTCATGTTTGAGTATTGGAACAGACTGTAAACAGTGATGTGCTGTGCCACGTGACCTTGAGGATTGTATTATCGCCACTCCAAAGCCGGATTGATGAACTCTCTGTAGAGTAGAAAACCATCGCACTAACGGGCCTAGGTACTAAATTTGATGATCATTTTTGGTGTGTACACGTCATTGTACAACGTACACTTATTTTGGTACAGAATAACTTTCTTTGGTGTTAACAAAACTCCTATAAAATAACAATATCGTGGCGTTATGTTCCGATAAATATTGCATTTAGGCTTATATTCCTTTTAAAACAATACTTGCGTGTGTTAATATCATTTAACGGTGTTTTTAAATACGTGTATAAACTAAAACTACAGAAAAAAAAAAAGAATCAAGTGCGTGATTCAATGTGAACACCGATATAATAAAATAAATAATAAAAATAAAATAAAATCTCGTACGTGGTCGAAATGTAAATGTACGTCCTCGAATCCAGAATATCGAAGCAAAATAACAATGTATTTTCATATTTTTACAAATAAATAACATCTTTCTTTAAATTAAAAGACAAAACTGAATAAAGTAAGAAAGCAGTGAACGCAAGGTAGTGACTAAAAGCGGGTAAACCTGACCACAATAAAAATCATATTTATTACTTAGCCGAGCCTGAGGTTGATGGATCGCGGCTGAGTGTTAAATATTTGGATTGAGTCGCAGGCTAAAATGGTTGCAGAACGGGATGTTAGATGCTGGATACTGTCATAGTTTGCCATCATTCAACAACCTATGATTATATAAACATCAACAATATAATTGTGCATTATAAGTAGGGATACCTTTGTTCGTTACTGAGAGGATATCTTTAGGGAAAACAAATATTATAACTTGTCGTACCGGTAACTAGTTAAAAAGACGTTTAACTAATACCAAGGTATAGAGGTCTATATAATAATTGTGACCTGCCTATGTCCATTTCCTTATTATTTCCATTATGTCTGTAACTTTAGTTTGGTTCCTCATCCATAGTTTTATGGTCTGTGACAGACATAATCATAATTGTACTGTCCTTTATTTTATTTTTTTAATTTGGAATATAGTTGTGGGTCGGAATAGAAAGTTCGGTACCACAATAACATTACTGAAAATATACAAACATTTATCAAACAAACAATTTTTTTAATGTCATTTTGGATTCGACTTAGGCAAGTTCAACTATACTTAATTTGGTAGACTTCTTTTTTTTTTCTATGTCACGTCTGCACCGCCTACGCGGCTGAGTGCCACTGATATAAAAGTGTATATCCGAATAAATTATTATCACAGCCAGCTAGTTTTGAATTTGTATTTTTGAATTTGAATTTTTGGAAATGCCACTGGGTGTCCCGAAAGCTCAGACCACAAAAGCTAAGACCTAAGACCACGAGATATCAGACCCACTCGAAATATTAGACCGGGCCCGGCAAATTAAATCCCTCAACTAAGTATGCCAGGATTTCTAGACAATAATACCTTTATTCGAAAGCTAACGTCAATATAAAGAACTGACCAATCATAAAATAAACACAATTAAGTATCATCGATACCCCCCAGATAGGCCCCTATTTGCGACGTTTACTGGCGAAAACAAATACAGTACAAACAAACCGGCTATTCGCACTCCACGGAACCGTACGGTACGGTTTCGGTACGTTTTCGATAGCGGTTTCTAATGCACATCTATATTGCGAATACTGTATCCGATATTATGGTTCTCGATCGTTCTCACTCTTTATATTTTTAGAATAGTTTGTTCTTTTTACATACACCTTACCTTTCTTTACTTGCTTCTTGTTTGTTTTATATTCGGTTTCAAAATATTATATAATAAAATAAAATTACTGAAAGCATAGAACATGAAACCATAACCAGTGGAGCGGATCAAGCGAAGGTTGGGAGGGGGATGAGGGACCGTTCCTCCCCCCGCCCCCAAAGTCAGTCAAGCCGAAAATTTTGAATTAAAGAAAGGTTCAGTGGTGATCCAGCAGTGGAATGAATAAATAGCTCGATTATTTCCAACTTATTTACACCAACCATGGTGGGGCTAAGGTGGGCGTGGCGGCGAGAACCTCATATTGTGCCCCCGCCCCATGTTAGAAATCCCTGGATCCGCCCCAGAGGACTTGGACATGGCGCTTAAAGACCTTGTTTATTTGCACCTTATAAATCGACCTATATTATATCATTATTACTATTATTATTATTACCATTATCATTATCATTATCATTATTATTATTATTATTATTATTATTATTATTATTATTATTATTATTATTATTATTATCGAGAACGATCAAGAATCATAATACAGTACAGTATATATGAGATATTCGCACGATGTGCATTAGAAACCGCTATCGAAACCGTGGTTCTGTGGAGTAGCCTGTACGCGATTTTTTTCCCGTACGAAACATTTGCATGAAACTCCACTCGGGTTGTCTCGACTCGAAAATCTTAATTCTGGGGTCAAAAGGTCATCAACCAAAGATAAACGTCTACTAAACTTCTGAGATACAGGATTGCTGCGCGTCTGATTTTGAAAAAAAAAAAAACACATCATGTTACCATGCTAATATAATTTGTGTTGATACGATATTATTTAGTGGCGCTAACAATTTGCATTTGATATAACAAGCCCTCTACAATAAACGGACAGCCAATAACATCAACAATCTTTAAACTTTAATAACATTCACGGTAATAAAGCCTATTAATTACAAACCAATAATCTTAAAGACCAGCTTTAGAAAGCCTACATAATTTCATTGTTTTGAAAACAATCATTCAATTTATGAAAAAAAAAATATTTTACCGTTATTATTACCTTGTTTGAGGATAATACCATATTGAAGAAATAATGAAACCCTTTTATATGGAAATAATGTCACTATAAACTCAAGGCTAATCGTCATTATGGTTACTATGACGACTAGTGTAAACATTGGAATTGTTTATGATACATCAGACGTCTATTTGCTGAACAGTTGACTGCTATTAATGCCATTCTACCAGACGTTTATCAGCATAGTAAAGATTAAAGGTATCTAAATGATTTGTCATGCATTGGAGATTATTATTAAACCTAATTGACAGGCACAAAATGTACTAATACTTATTTTTTCCTGGCTTATTTAAACTGTTGAAACGTACATTTATCTTTAAACTTATACTGTAGATCGCCTGTATTATGGGGTGCGGTGCGACTCGGTGTCGACCTAATAGAGTAGAGATAAGTGGTCCACTTTGGGACGTCTTATTATTGAAACATGTATAAGCCTAATTCCAGTAAAAATTTATTGATTTTACATCACAGAATAAATAGGCTATAGTATTCTTGTTAATATGAAAATCACATATCACATTGGTCAGTTAAATGTTGAAGAGTTAAATTACTGAAACTCCTTTGTCAGTATTTACACCTTAATGTTTATGTGACATGTTACTTTTACATGAGTGGCAGCACAAAAAATATGAAGGAGTCAATCTTAAACTAAGGAAAAAAGAATAAAACAACAACTTAGCTTAGCTTAGGAAACTTCAAAAAAAGTTTAAAAATAAATAAATAATCTTAAATAAATACAATTTTTTAAAACAAATGTAGCGTTTGAACAGTGCCGTCTTCAGGATTTTTCCAACGAGAAGAAGCTATGGTGTCTGAAGAAGGCTTGACAGTTTTTGGTAGGGTATATGAAGTGAGGCCCTAGCGGGGTTCCCTGCTGCTTAAAAACTAAAAAAACGGCTGAATTTGATTGAAGATCTGATTCGCTTATTCATCTTCCAAAGGAAAACTAATGCTCACACTACACAAAACAAAGGTTTTAAAACGGTTTAGAACGTATTTTGCAAAAATAACAACTTAAAAAATCATACGTAGGGCCACGCAAAATTATTGATTATTCTACTACACTTGCTGTTATGTTTATTAGGAGTATCATTATTTTTACAGTTTACGTATATCACGTATGTTTAAAGTTGCTTTTGAATTATGTTATTATTCTAAAGAAATGACAAATGCAGATAAATCCCTTTATATTATTATTATTAGATTCTTAGATAATCCTTCGAATTGTTATGTGTGCCATTGTTTTACCTTAGCCTTGTAAAGACCCCATCAACAAAAAATGTGAAGCTGCGATAAATACTTTAGATGTACATCGACTGAAAAATGAAATGGCAGACAAGAGTCTTGATAAATTGTTTGATGAAATCTTCAAGGTTGTTATTGAATCATCAAATTTTTATTTGAAAAATGCTGAGATTACATGCATAACACCAAACCAGCATATTACGTTGTGGGCTGGTAATAAAGTCAACAAGTATGTTATCAGGATGGACAACCCAGATAATATCAC
>NW_022721637.1:213008-214739 GCF_011630105.1 Anneissia japonica | reverse complement strand
TTGGAAATCAACCCAGAAACCCGGTAGTTTGTTGATTGTTTATTGGTAGCGTCCTTTCGCTGCCAAGTTTTTTGGCAGTTGCGTCCCGTTGACATCCCCTTTTCAAATGTTAAAAAATAACCAACATAAATTTTAAGTATTAAAAGTGCCATTCTCCAAATTTGTCTCATGCAGCCACAAACATGACGGGTGGATATAGTAATTTTCCTAGTTTTTATGTATGACTTTGCCATTTTCCGGCATCAAAATTCCCCAATTTTTAACATTTTCTCACCTCCATGATGGGGACAGGCCTTTGAGGATATAGTAATTTTTGTTGTTTTTATGTATTTGCCATTTTCCTGCATCTAAAAGTCTCTAATTCTTAAAATTGTTTTACTTCAGCCTCAACCATGGTGGGCTGAGATAAATGGATTAAAATTTTCATAAATTTTAAGTAAGAATTTAGTCTAATGAAACTTGTTAATCTTCTTGATACCTTCCGACGAAAATAGCACCGAAAAAATAGATAAAACGACAGTTGAATGACCAACAAAGACAACTGAAGACAATGCGTTGTCATTAGAAGTTATTTAGTATAAATTTATTCGGAAAATTAATCCCAAAATCGAGTTGCCGTCCCCGGCGTTGTCAATGACGTCGTATGATTTGTGTACGATTTTTACCAATTAACCACTAAGTAAAAAATAGTTGAGCCATGTAGTAATATAGTAATTTTTGTTGTTTTTATGTATTTGCCATTTTCCTGCATCTAAAAGTCTCTAATTCTTAAAATTGTTTCACCTCAGCCTCAACCATGGTGGGCTGAGATAAATGGATTAAAATTTTCATAAATTTTAAGTATCCGAGTGTTGTTTTGGGGCATCTGTAAAGTCTCAAATTCTTGCAATTAACTCATCTGCGCCCCAAAACCATGTTGGGGCTCAGGTGGATATCGTAAATTTTTTACTATTCAAGTGCTTTTTTGTGCATTTAACGAGTCTCAACTTCTCAAAATGTTCTCACCTGAGCCCCAACCTCAGTTGAATATGGTAGTTTTTAGAATAGTAAGTACTTAAATTTCATTTTCGGGTACCTAATTAATTAATTGGGGTTTTTTCTTTTTACTCAATTTGCCAAAAACATTATTATTTAATAGGTAATGGAAGTTCCATTTTGGGGCATCCAATGGTATAAAATACTGAAATTTTTGTGTCACCGCCAACCACGATGGTACTGATGGACTCTCATTACATCAGCACCCCTTCTTTAAAATATGGATACGCCACTTTGCTGAAAACAATAGTTAAGACAAATATATTTCCATTCGTTTTGTTGTTCATGTAAATGTCTGATAGGTTATTACTTTAAAACAATGCTAAAAACACAGTGTCAATACGAACATTTACACATGTAAGACTGAGCTGAGCGAATTAAGGTGGAATTAGTAGTGGTTATGTGACGTTTGTCATGCACTGTATTATGCGCTATAGAAATGGAAGACCATAATGTAATGGGAATGAACGTCTCTGGTATCAGTGTAAAATATAGGCTATTGTGGATTTAAACAATGTCCTAATGGCAATGTTCAAAATAAATGTAAATCAAATAAATATGACTGTTGGGGTGAGAGGGGGGTGTATCTTTGTAGTTAGGCAGTTATATACTGTCTTTATGTTTAAACAAGCTTTAATTTTAACACCGGGTCTCCATTTTAAAAGCTCCTAAGAGTTTCGTGGAGGTCCTTTTCGT
>NW_022721637.1:209321-211293 GCF_011630105.1 Anneissia japonica | reverse complement strand
TTTTAACACCGGGTCTCCATTTTAAAAGCTCCTAAGAGTTTCGTGGAGGTCCTTTTCGTCGCTCTGTTTTTGAATATGTATGGTTGAGTTTACTTTGTCATGAATTGCAAAGAACATGAATAAAGAAATAAAATGAAAAATGTAAAAAATATGTCTATATGCGTACAACCAGATTATAGAATTTACTAATAGATCAATAACTTTCCAATAATAACCACATGAACTACATTACTCCACCAAATTTTAGAAACAATAGCAGTATTGTACAAATAAACGGCATCATACTTTTTATGTTAATCATCTATTTATTTTGGCGCACATTGATCATACAGTGCTCCTATCATTCCTATCATTATCAAAATCGAACGCACAATGAACAGATCATAATTATGCCAGTACAAAAATAAATATTAGATCATTATTCCAGCCCGCTTCAACAAAATTTGGAAATATTGATGCGGAAATTTAAAAAAATGTTTCTTTTTCTTGGCCGCATCATTTTTTCAACACCATAAAAAACAATGTAATTTTGTGATTGGAAATACGTTTTCTTTAAAAAAACAATAAAAATTAAACCTGTTTTTATACAATATTTACAATATTCTTGCCAAATAAAAAAGTCCCTCCTTCATATATTAAAAGAAGTAGTTGTTCTGATTTAAAAAAATAATAGTGATCTAATAATTTTTTCTATGTGCCCTAAATTGGCTATAGTGGGACACAGTGATAAACTATAAATATCTTGTTTAATATTTTTTTTTTAAATCCTATTCTTTTTCATTGTGTTCAATGGTTGCTATAGTGGGACACAGTGATGAAGTACAACTTGTCTTCTTCAATATTTTCTAAGTTAAACCTTTTCTTTTTCATTGTGTTCAATGGCTGCTAAGAGCACATAGAAAAAATTATTAGATTATCGCTCTTAAAAAAAAAAACGATGAGGGAGGGCGGTTTTTGTTTGCTTTTTTTAAAAATCAGAACAATTCGTTATTGCGCTTTTGTTTTTATTGATGAGGGAGTAAATATTGTATAAAAACTGGTTTAATTTTATTGTTTTTTTTTTTAAGAAATGCACCCGAAGTCATAACATAGCATTGTGTTATGCTTTTAAAATAATTGACGAGGCAAAAAAAAGATTTGTTTTTATTCCCACATCAATATTTCAAGAATTTTTCCCGGGGGGGGGGGGGGGATAATCTAACAATTTATTCAGTGCCCTAAATTGGCTATAGTGGGACAGAGTGATAAACTATAAATATCTTTTAATATTTTCCAAGATAATCCTATTCTTTTTTTTCTCTTTTTTTTCTCTTTAGTGGGGATTAAACCCACTTGTATTTCTTCTTTTCTCTTTGATTTTCATAAATCATGTTATAAAATATCCGTTTTATATATTTACAACAAGCTTATATAATCCTATTCTTTCTTATTGTGTCCAATGGTTGCCAAATTGGCTATAGTGGGACACAGTGATAAAGTACAACTGTCCTCTTTATATTTTCTAAGTTAATCATTTTCTTTTTCATTGTGTTCAGTGACTACTAAGAGCACATACAAAAACTTATTAGATTAGCTCTCTTTAAAAAAAAAACTATAAACTATAAATATCTTGTTTAATATTTTCCAAGATAATCCTATTCTTTTTCATTGTGTCCAGTGGTTGCCAAATTGGCTATAGTGGGACACAGTGATACCACAAATACAAATGTGCGTGACGATATTTTATTGCTTTAGAAATGTGATTTAAAAATGTATATTGAATCACGCACTGAGTATTCAATATATTTTCAAGACAGGTTGAGCAAAATACATATAGGCCCCCTAATTGATTCTCCTGACGCAAGTCCAGGTATTGTCTATCGTCACGAAAATAACATTTACCATTCAATAATAGAACAGTCATCGACCTACTTGCAGTGAATTGAATCTAAAATGTATTCATGATGTTATGATGATCTGAAGTGTTTAAAAA